>NC_092281.1:9177-20106 GCF_036320965.1 Panulirus ornatus
TAATACACAATGTACATATTCTACATGCTGCCCTTTTACGCCATTCCTGGTCGACACACCACCGCACATATGAGATAGCAACCACCCCCACAAACCCCCCTTCAGCGGAGGTAGCTGCTAAGAAAAGCAAAAAAAAGAATAAAAAAAAAAAAAGGGCCCACATCGTTCACACTCATTTTCCTAGCTGTCACGTATAATGCATCGAAACAACAGCCTCCCATTTCCACATCTAGGCCCACAAACCCTTCCATGTTTACCTAAGACGCTTCACAATGCCCTGGATCAATCCAGTGACTAGCAACGTCGACCGCGGTAAACCACATCATTACCAATTCACTCAATTCCTCGCACGCCTTTCACACCTCCTGAGTCAGGACCCGAACGCTCAAAATCTTTTTCATTCCATCCTTCCACCTCCAATTCGGGTCTTCCGCTTCTCCTTTTTTCCCTCTACCTCTGACACATATATCCTCTTTGTAAATGTTCCTCACGATCATTCCTCCATATACCAAACCATTTCAAAACACCCTCTTCTGCTCTCTCAACCACACTCTTTTATTCCCACACATCTCTCTTACCCTATTATTACTTACATCGAATCATACGACTCACACCACATATTGTCCTCAAACAACACATTTCCAACACATCACCCTCCTCACGCCAACTCTATATAAGCCCACGCCTCGCAACCATATATCATTGTTTGGAACCACTTCTCTTCAAACATACCATTTTTGCTTTCCAAGATAATGTTCACAGCCTTCCTCACATTTCTCAACGCTGCCCAAACTTTCGCCCCCTTCCCCACCCTGTGATTCACTCCACTTCCATGGTTCCATCCGCTGCCAAAACCACTCCCAGATAAACTAAAACACTTTACTACCTCCATTTTTCTCCATTCAAACTTACCTCCCAATTTACTTGTCCTCAACCCAACGAAACCTAATAACCTTGCTCTTATTCACATTTACTCTCAGCTTTCTTCTTTCACACAACACTTTACCAAACTCCAGTCACCAGCTTCTGCAGTTTCTCACCTGAACTCAGCCACCATCGCTGTACAGCAGCGAACAACAACTGAAATCACATCCAAGCCCTACTCATTCCACAACAGCTGCAATACTTGCCCATTCTCTCCAAAACTTGCATCCACCTCCCTAACAACCCCATCTATAAACAAATTAAACAACCATGGAGACATCACGCACCCCGGCCGCAAACTGACTTTCCACTGAGAACCAATCGCTTCCCTCTTTCCTACTCGTACACATGCCTGACATCCCTCGATAAACACTCTTCACATACTTCTAAACTGTGCCTCCCATACCAATATTATTCTTAATACCTTCCAGAAAGCATCTCTCAAACTCTATCATTCTAATACCTTCCAAAAGCATCTCACAACTCTAATCATAACGCCTTCTCCAGATCCATAAATGCTACATACAAATCCATTGATTTTCAAAGTATATCTCACATACATTCTTCAAAGCAAACACCTGATCCACACATTCTCTACCACTTCTGAAACCACACTGCTCTTCCCCAATCTGATGCTCTGTACATGCTCCCCCTCTCAACCAATACCCTCCTATATAAATATTCCCCCCCCCCCCCAGTAAATACCGCAACAAACTATTCCTCTGTAATTTGAGCACTCACCTCATCCCCTCTGCCTTTGTACGGAAAATTGCACTATGCATGCATTCCGCCAATCCTCAGGCACCTCACCATCGTCATACATACATTAAATATCTTACCAACCAGTCAACAAACAGTCACCACCCTTTTTTAATACCATCCAAACCCGCTGCCTTGCCAGCTTTCACCTTCCCCGCAAAGCTTTAACTACCTCTCTCTGTTTACCCAAATTATTCTCCCTAACCCTTTCCCTTCGCAACACCACCTCGACCAAAACACCCTAAATCTGCTACTATCATCTCACACAATCAACAAACCTTCAAAATACTCACTCCATCACCTTCTCATCACCAATACTTGTTTATCACCTCCCCATTAGCCCCCTTTCACAGATGTTTCCATTTGTACTCTTGTCTACGCACTTTATTTACCTCCTTCCAAACATCTTTTTATTATCCCAAAAAATCTAATATAAGATTTATTAGTGAAATGAGAAGAGAGAGGCAATTGGACGATTTTGCAGGGAAAAAATGCAACTGAGTGGGAGATGTATAAATGAAAGAGACAGGAGGATCAAGAGAAAGGTCAAAAGGGAAAAAGAGGGCAAATGAGAGTATGGGGGTGAGAGACATCATTAAAATTTTATGGAGAATAAAAAATTTCTGGGAAGGAGGTAAATAAAGAGTGCGTAGACAAGGGAGCAAATGGAAACATCCAGTGAAGGGCGCAAATCTGGAGGGTGATAACAAGTAGTGTAATTAAAGGAGTGGAGTGAGTAATTTTGAAGGTTTGTTGAATGTGTTTGATGAAAAGAGTGGCAGAATAGGGTCTTGGACGAGTGGTGTGCAAAGTAGAGGGTTAGGGAAAAGGATTTGGTAAACAGAGAAGAGTAGTAAAAGCTTTTGCGGAAGATGAAAGCCGTCAAGGAAGCAGGTTTGGATTGTATTGCAGTGGAATTTATAAAAAAAAAAAAAGTGGTGACGTATTAGTTGACTGGTTGGTAAGGTTATTTAATGTATGTATGACTCATGGAGGGGTGCCTGAGGATTGGCGCAATGCGTGCCATATTGCCAATGTACAAATGCAAGGGATAAGAGGAGTGCTCAAGTTACAGAGTATAAAGTTTGTTGAGTATTACTGGTAAATTATATGGAGAGTATGACTGAGAGGGTGAAGTCATGTACAGAGCATCAATTGGGGAAGAGCAGTGTGGTTTCAGAGTGGCTAGAGGATGAGTGGATCAGCCGTTTGCTTTGATAATGTATGAGAGAATACTTAGAAAAGCAAAATGGATTTTGTATGAGCATTTATGATCTGGAGAAGGCATATGAAGAGTTTGATAGAGATGCTCTGTGGAAGGTAATTAAGAATATATGTGTTTGGGAGGCAAGATTTTAGCAGCAGAGGAAAAGTTTTTATCGAGATGTAAGCATGTGTACGTGTAGGAAGAGAGGAAATTGATTGGTTTTACAGTGAATGTAGGTTGCGGCAGGGTTGTGTGATGTCTCCATGGTTTGTTTCAATAGATTAATGGATGGGTCTGTTAGGGAGGTGAAATGCAAGAGTATTTAAAAGAGGGGGCAATATGAAAGGCTGTTGGGGGATGAGATAGCTGGAAGTGAGTTCAGTTGTTCGCTGATGATACACGCAGGTGGCTGATTCAAGTGAGAAACTGCACCAGAAAGCTGGTGACTGAGTTTGGTATAGTGGTCGTGAAAGAAAAAGTTAAGAGTAAAAGTGAAGAAGAGCAAGGTTTATTAGGTACAGTAGGGTTGAGGTTCAAGTCAATTGGGAGGTAGTTTGAATGGAGAACAACTGGAGGAAGTAAAGTTTTTAGATAGTCTGGAGTGGATCCAAGGCCAGCGATGAACCATGGAAGCGGAAGTGAATCATAGGTGGTGGGAGGGGCCGAAAATCCTGGGAGCCTAGAAGAATGTGTGGAAGTCGAGAACATTATCTCGGAAAGCAAAAATGGGTATGTTTGAAGGAATATGGTTCCAACAATGTTGTATGTTTGCGGAGGCCGTGGCTATGGATAGAGTTGTGCGCATGAGGGTGGATGAGCCTGGAAATGATATGTTGAGGACAATGTGAGGTGTGAGGTTGTTTGATCGAGTAAGTAATGTAAAGGTAGATAGATGTTGGAAATAAAAAGAGCGTGGATGAGAGAGCAGAAGAGGTTTTGAAATGGGTTTTGGGCAACATGGAGAGAATGAGTGAGGAAAGATTGACCACCGAGGATATATGTGTCCGTAGGTGGAGGGAACGAGGAGAAGTGGGAGACCAAATTGGAGGTAGGAAAGATGGAGTGAAAAAGATTTTGAGTGATCGGGTCTGGAACATGCAGGAGGTGAAAGGCGGCAAGGAATAGAGTGAAGTTGATCGATTGGTATACCCTGGGATGACGTGCTGTCAGTGATTGAATCAGGCATGTGAAGCGTCTGGGGTAAACCATGGAAAGTTGGAGGGCCTTGATGTTGAAAGGGAGCTGTGGTTTTTTTCGGGCATTATTGCATGACAGCTGGATACTGAGTGTGAACGAATGGGGCCCGTTTGTTACTTTTTCCTATCGCTACCCGCTACGCGACACACACATGAGGGGGAGGGGGATGTATTCCAGGTGTGGCGAGGTGGCCGATGGGAATGAATAAAGGCACGACAGTGTGAATTGTGTGCCATGGGTATAAATAATGTGTCTGTGTGTGTAATATATGTATACACTGAGATGTATAGGTATGTAATATTTAGCTGTGTGGGCGTGGGTGGATATACATGTGTATGGGGGTTGGTTGGGCCATTTCTTCTTCTGTTTTCCTTCGCTACCCCTCGGCAAAATGCGGGAACATCGACAAAGCAAAATAATCATAAATATATGAATATTATATATGATATATATATATATATATATATATAATATATATATAGTATCGTACGCTTTGTTAAATAAGTCCTGGTGTAAGGCTTCCCCATTAAAACAAGGCTTTTTGCTGAAAAAGGCCTTTTCTCTCATATCCGGACACTTTCCTGCGCCTCAGCCCTGGCCTGCCCCCGCCACCCCTCCTCCCCCCCCACACCGTTAGGTTCCACACACTAGCCACCCACGACCAGCACCTCCCGTTGCCACAACATTATCGATCCTTCACGAACTTACACGTACATTTCTTAAAGAGAACCTCGTGCACTTCCTGTAACTCATCCGTTATTCCATGACGTACATTTACGATTTCATAATAACTGGGTAATATGCACAGTGACCTATTTACTGGCGAACCGCCACGCTCATACGGGGTTAGAAATGAACCATATACGTGGATCTTACAGTCATCACCGCAGTAATTTCCCTTTCACTTCCATCGAACAGATATCGAACAGAATTATCCAGTCACATCCAGAAGCAGAAGCTACAGTAAGGAAGCTGGAGGAACGGAACAATGATAAAGTGTTCCTTCCTCTTCACCACAGAGCCACAAGCAACACTAAATGATAAGTAAGTCACTTTCTAATCACGACTGTATCAAAACCTAACACAATTCAACAATGCATAAATATGCAAATATATTTTGGTATTCACTGAACAAGTTAACACCTTATGTCTAACCCGTCTTAGAACAACCATTAGATTTACGTTCGCACTCGGTCATGAAATACAAAGGAATTATAATGTTTTATCAGATAAACCATATCAAGAAATCTAGACAGAAACTTTTGTTCATTACTGGCGAGGGCTCTACTCTAAGTTGTCCCACTACACTTTTCTATTGTCATTCTTAGCTGCTACACACAAGAATCTCCAGAAAATACAAATTTATTCATTCGCTGTATACTTTTCTGGTTTATATATATATATATATATATATAGATATATATATATATTATATATATATATATAATATATTATATATATAATATATCTATATATATATCTTTCAAATATTCGACATTTCCCGTGTTAGCAAGGTAGCGTTAAGAACAGAGGACGTGGGCCTTTGAGGGAATATCCTCACCTGGCCCCCTCTCTCCGATCCTCCTTTTGGAAAATTAATATTTATATATATATATATATATATATATATATATTTATTAATATATATATATAATATATATATTACACCTGGGGATAGGGAGAAAAGAATACATTCCCACGCAATTTCCTCGACGGTGACCGTTAGAAGGCGACTAAAGGGGAGGGGAGCGGGGGCTGAACCCTCCTCCTAACTTTGTATTTTTAACTTCTTAAAGGGAAACAGAAGAAGGAGTCACGCGGGGATCGTGATACGCCGCGAAGGCTCAGATTGGGGTGTCTAAATGTGTGTGGATGTAAACAAGATGAGAAAAAGGAGAGATGAAGAAGTGTGTTTTGAGAACAGGAACCTGTTTTGGCTCTGAGTGAAACGAAGGCTCTTCAAGGGTAAAGGGGAAATGGTTTGGGAATGTCTTGGGAGTAAAGTCAGGGTTGTGTAGAGGAACAAGAGCAAGGGAAGGAGTAGCCACTACTCCTGAAACAGGAGTGTGGAGTAAAGTGATAGAGTTAGAAGAAAGTAAACTCTAGAATGAATTGGAAAAACTGAAAGTGGATGGAAGAGATGGGTGACTATTGGAGCATATGCATCTGGCAATGAGAAGAAAGATCATGAAGGCAAGTGATTTGGGAGCAGCTGAGTGCGTTTGTTAGTGGTTTTTGATGTACGAGACCGGGTTGAGTGAGGTTGATTGAATCAAAGTGAGTAATGTGGCAGTGAGGGAAATTTATTGGGGTACATGGGGTGGTTAGTGTTGTAAATTGAAATGGAGAAGAGCTTGTAGATTTATGTCTGAAAAAGGTCTTGTGATTGGATACCTGGTTTAAATAGAGAGGTGTACATAGTATACGTATGTAAGTAGGAAGATGGCCAGAGAGCGCTAGTGTATTACGAGTTTAATTGACAGGCCGGGCGAAAGAGAGACTTTTGGAGTTAATGTGCAGGAGAGGTGCAACTGGAGCGAACAGTCCTGATACTATATTGTGGAGGCGCAGTGAAGATTAGTAAGGTTTATCATAAAAGAAGAGAGAAGTTGGGGTGAAAAGAGGTGGGAGAGTAAGTGAACTTGGGAAGGAACCTTGTGTGAGGAAGTACCAGGAGAGACTGAGTACAGAATTGGAAAAAAGGTGAGAACAAAGGAGTAGGAAGGGGGAGGAATGGGATGTATTTAGGAAGCAGTGATGGCTTGCGCAAAAGATGCTTGTGGCATGAGAAGGCGAGGGAGGGTGGGGGCATATTAGAAAGGGTAGAGAGTGGTGTATGAAGAATAAATTAGTAGTGAAAGAGAAGGAGAGAGCATTTCGACGATTTTTGCGGGAAATAATGCAAATGAGTGGGATGATGTACCAAAAGAAAGAGGCAGGAGTCAAGAAAAAGGTGAAAGAGGTGCATAAAGAGGGCAAATGAGAGGTGGGTGAGAGACATACATTAAATCTAGGAAGATTAAAAAGATGTTTGGAAGGAAGGTTAATAAAGTGCGTAAGACAAGGGAACAAATGGGAACTTCCAATGAAGGGGCAAGTGGGGAGGTGATAAACAAGTAGTGTAATGTTAACAGGAGATGGTGTAGAGTATTTTGAAGGTTTATTGATGTGTTTGATGATAGAGTGGCAGATATAGGGTTTTCGGTCGAGGTGGAGTGCAAAGTGAGAAGGTTAGGGAAAAGGATTTGGAACACAGAGAATAGTAGCAAAAGCTTTGCCGGAAGATGAAAAGCCGCAAGGTCCCGGGTTTGGATGGTATAGCAGTGGAATTTGTTTAAAAAAAAGGGAGTGACTTGTATTGTGACTGGTTGGTAAAGGTTATCAATTTGTATAATCAATCGGGAGGTGCCTGAGATTGCGGAAGGCTTGCATAGTGCCCATTGTAAAAAGGCAGAAGGGGATAAAAAGTGAGTGCTCAAATTACAGAAATATAATTTTGTTGAGTATATCCTGGGACAAATATATGGGAGGGTATTGATTAGAGGTGAAGGCATGTACAGACATCAGATTGGGGAAGAGCAGTGTGGTTCCAGAGTGGTAGAGGGATGGTGATCCGGTGTTTGCTTTGGAAGAATGTATGTGAGAAATACTTAGAAAAGCAAATGAGTTTGTATGTAGCTTTTATGGATCTGGAGAAGCATATGCCTAATTTGATAGAGATGCTCTGTGGAAGTATTAAGAATATATGGGTGTTGGAGGCAAGTTGTTAGAAAGCATGAAAAGGTTTTATCGAGGATGTACGCTTGTGGTACGTGTAGAAGAGAGGAAAGAGATTGGGTTTCTCAGTAAATGTAGGTTTGCGCAGGGTTGTGTGATGTCTCCAAGGTTGTTTAATTTGTTTATGATGGGGTTGTTTAGGGAGGTGAATGCAAGAGTTTTGAAAGAGTGGCAAGTAGCAGTTCCCCTGTTGTTGGATGAGAGAGCATGGGAAGTGAGACAGTTGTTGTTCGTTATGATACAGCGCTGGTGGCAGAGTCGTGTGAGAAACTGCAGAAGCCTGGTGACTGAGTTTGGCAAAGTACGTGAAAGAAGAAAGCTGAGAGTAAATTGAATAAGAGCAAGTTATTAGGTACAGTGGGTTAAGGACAAGTCAATTGGTAGGGTAAGTTTGAATGGAGAAAAACTGAGGGAAGTGAAGTGTTTTTAGATTCTGGGAGCGGATTTGGCAGCGGATGGATACTCATGGAAGCGGAAGTGAATATAGGGTGGGGAGGAGGCGAAAGTTCTGGAACGTTGAAGAAATGCGTGGAAGTCAGACATTTATCTCGGAAAGCAAAAATGGGTATGTTTGAAGGAATAGTGGTTCCAACAATGTTTATGGTTGCGAGCGTTTGGTTATGGATAATTGTGCGGAGGAAGTTGGATGTGATGGAAATGAGATGTTGAGGAACAATATGTGGTGTGAGGTGGTGTGCATCGAGTAAGTAATAATAGGTAAGAGAGATGTTGTTATAAAAAGAGTGTGGTTGAGAGAGCACAGAGGTTGTTTTGAAAATGGTTTTAGTCCACATGGAGAGAAAGAGGTAAGGAAAGATTGACCAGAGGATATATGTTTCAGAGTGGAGGGAACGAGAAGATGGGGAGACCAAATTGGACGGTTGAAAGAATGGATTTAAACGATTTAGAGTGATCGGGGCCTGAAAACAGCAGGAGGGGGAAAAGGCGTCAAGAATAAGTGAATTGGAACGGATCTGGTTTACCTCCGGGGTCCGACGTGCCGTCCATGAATTGAACCAGGGCAAGTAAGTCGTGGGGGTAAACATGGAAAGTTCTGTGTGTATATAATCTATATAATATATAATTATCCCCTGGGGATAGGGGAGAAGAATACTTCCCCACGTAATTCCCTGCGTGTCGTAGAAGGCGACTAAAAGGGGAGGGAGCGGGGGCTGGAAATCCTCCCCCTCGTTTTTGTTTTTTTTAATTTTCCAAAAGAAGGAACAAGGAATAGGCCAGGTGAGTATTCCCTCAAAGCCCAGTCCTCTGTTCTTAAGCTACCTCGACTAATGCGGAAATGGCAGCGGATGGGAACAATTGAAGCGAAGTGGATCATAGGTGGGGGGAGGGGCGAAAATTCTGTGGGGACTTGAAGAATGTGTGGAAGTCGAGAACATTATCTCGGAAAGCAAAAATGGGGTAATAGTTTTGAAGGAATAGTGGTTTCCCACAATGTGTATGTTGCGAGGCGTGGGCTATGGATAAGTTTGTGCGCAGGGGATGGATGTGCTGGAAATGAGATTTTGAGACATTGTGTTGGTGTGAGGTGGTTTGATCGAGTGCGTAACGTAAGGTAAGAGAGATGTGATAAATAAAAAGAGCGATAGTGTTTGAGAGAGCAGAAGAGGGTGTTTTTAAGTGTTTGGGCACATGAAAGGATGATTGATGAAAGATAGACTAACGGATATAAGTGTCGGAGTGTGAGGGAACAAGAAGAGGAGGGAGACAAATTGGAGGTGGAAAGATGGAGTGAAAAGATTTTGTGTGATCGGGGCCTGAAACAGCAGGAGGGGAAAGGAGGGCAAGGAATGAAGTGAATTGGAGCGATGTGGTATACCGTGGTTGACGTGCTGTCAGTGGAATTGAATCAAGGCATGTGAAGCTCTGGGGTAACCAATAGAAAGCTGTGTAGGTATGAATATTGCGTGTGTGGACGTAGTTATATACATGTGTATGGGGGGGGGTTGGCATTTCCTTTTCGTCTGTTTCCTTGCGCTACCTCGCAAACGCGGAGAACAGCGTCCAAAAGTATAATAAAAAAAAATAATATATATATAATATATATATAATATATATATATATATATATACATATATATAAATATTTCACGCATGACCTTTTTTCTAAAGGCTCTGCAGTTTCGAGCACCTGCATAAATTAGCAGGAAAACGCAGACGTCTTGGGGTGACAAGTTTTCTGACGAGACTGCACACCCAGTGACGTTTCAGTCACGGTGTTTATCTCCTTCAGGCAGAGCCCGGCACCCACCATACTTTTTTTTCAAGTGACCGATATGGCAGGCAAAACATGCCGAGAAACAAGGCCGTTTCGGTGAAATATACAATCAATAAAGATAAACTAGAAATAAATCAGACCTGAATCTTTAAGAAGAAAGGCTGGTATGTAGAGGGAAAGACAAAAGCAAGAGAATTCCACAGCTAGCTGTTGAGGTTAGAATCCTCGAATGGCCGAACTCCAAGGAATACAAAGGAGTTCAAACAGTTAACGACCATAGGAATTCTTTCGAGGCTGTTTGCGATAGGGAAGAATCATAAATTCTCAGATTCGTGTGGTAAAAATTAGAAAGGCATACAGATAACTTAAAAAAAGAATAACCTGCATTTGTGCAATTGACTAAGAGGGATAAATTAGCTGTGGACTTGAAACGAATATTTATCAATTCTGTCTCAAACATATATAATAGTACTGCTTTTCGACCACTCTAATTGGCAGACCGTTCCACATTCTAACACTTTTGTTCAACATAAAGGGTACTTCGCTTCATTCGCGGTAAAAATGATTACGCCATCTATACAGCATTCTCAGCTTCGGGATAAAAGGAAGATATTGTGATTTTAATCACATGTGGTTTATAGGACAGGGTTGAGGATATGGCAAGCCTAACAAGTTTTATTCATTATAGATGTTGAATTGTGGTATTTAGAAACTGAACAAGCGAATAGAAATGATTCACAAAAGATACAAAAAAGATTTGTTTAAGACTATTGGGTTTTAAAAGGTTGATGCTTTCCTATCCGAGAATGCTGAACAGGACCTGAGAGATG
>NC_092281.1:20206-28472 GCF_036320965.1 Panulirus ornatus
AAGATTTTGGAAAGAGGGGCAAGTTGAGTCTGTGGGTGGGGGAGTTGGAAGTGAGTCATTGTTGTTCGCTGATAAAAACCGCGGTGGCTGTTTCATGTGAAAACTGCAAAACGGGTGACTGAGTTTGGTAAAGTGTGTAAAGAAGAAAGTAGAGTAAATTAAAAAGAGCAAGTTAAAAGGTCAGAGGGTTGAGGGCAGTAAGGAGGAAAGTTTAATGGGAAAAACGGGGGAAGTAAAGGTTTTAGATATCGGGAGTGGATTTGGCAGCGGATGGAACCATAAAAGCGGACTGAATCAAGGGTGGGGGGGGGGCGAAACTGGGGTTAAAGTTTTTTGGGGAAAGGCAAAAACATTATTTTAAAAGCAAAAAAGGGGTATGTTTGAAGGAATAGTGGCCCCAACAATGTTTAGGGTTTGGAGGCGGGGGCTTGATAGAGTTGTGGGGAGAGGGGGATTGCGAAATGAGGTTTTGGGGACAATATGTGGTTGGGGGTGGTTTAATCGGTAAGTAAAAAAGGAAGAGAGATTTTTGGAAAAAAAAAAAGGTGGTTAAAAACGAAGAGGTGTTTTGAAATGGTTTTGGCACATGGGAGAAAAGATAGGAAGATTGACCAAAGGATTATGTGTCGAGGTGGGGGAAAAGAGAAGGGGAGACCAAATTTGGGGGTGGGAAAAATGAGTGAAAAAGTTTTGAGGATCGGGGCCTGAACTTTCAGGGGGGGTGAAAGGGGGTTCAAGGAAAAGTGAATGGAACGATGTGGAAATTACCCGGGGCGACGTGCTGTCAAAAGGGTTGAACCCGGGCATGTGAAGGTCTGGTAAACATGGGAAAATTTGTGGGGGGCCCGGATGTGGGAAAGGGGTTTTGGTTTTCATGATTTTTACTGGGCGAATGGGCCTTTGTTTCTTTTCCTTGCGCTACCCGCCAATAAGGGGGGGGGGGGGTTTTTTTCAGGGGCGGGGGGGGGATGGAAAGAAAAAGCAGAAATTTTAATTTTCATTGTTATATGTAAATTTCTGTGTGTGTTATTTTGTTACTTGAGATGGGGTATGTATTTTGTTGGGTGGACGTGTATGGGGTGGGGTTGGGGCCCCCTTTTTTCTTTTGTTTCCTTGCGCTCCCCAAGCGGGAGAAAAGCGAAAAAAAAAAAAAATTTTTTAAAAAAAAAAAATAATAAAAAAAAAAAAAATTTGTGGTGTGTGTGTGTGTGGTTGTGTGGGGGGTTGTGTTTCATGATTTTATCAAGTGTTAGAGAGTAAAGTGACTTAGTTTTTTGGTAAATACACGAAATTTCGAACCAAGTACCTAAAATTTCAGGCCAGGTGCAATGCGAGGTATTGGTGGTCGTGTGGGGGCTTGTAAAGACGACCATGCCGGGTAAGGAGCCCGGTAATCACCTCTTATTAAGCTACAATTCTTCAGATATCTTGGACGTTTTTTGGGTTTGTGATCTCAAATAAAAAGTCAGTGTAGTAGTTTTTGGGTAGTATTTTTTCTCAGATTGCTTTTATTTTTGGCCGATTGTGTTCTTTTTTATCATTGGTTTTTTTTTCGGGAATGATATTTGTGTTTTTTTTTCCTTAAAATTGCATGCTGTTTAAATGTTACAGAGTTTTTTGCGAGTCTAAAATCCGTGTGGCACCAAAAACGTATTAATGGTAATTAGGGTAATTCGAAAAGCCCCCATTAATGATATGTTTTGAAACAAAAAAATACGATAATTTTCATGTTTTGCATCAAAACATTACTGAAGGATGCAAAATTTGTGGAGCGTTCGTCTCCTTTCCCCCAGGTGATGATCTCATGGCATGAATAACGCCGGTCCTACGAGATTGAGATGATTTCCCTTTTTTTTTATTTTCCTTTGGAAATTTATATACCCGCCTATATTTATTCCCAAGACCGCAGCCGACGCGAAAGGCTGTGTTAACTGAAATAGTCCCCCTCGCTGGCACAAATTTTCGACAAAAGACACATTAAAAAATTTGGGGAGATTTTGTTTAAATTGGGGACTTTATTATTGTCCTGGCATTTATTCTGAAATGTCCGTTACTAGCTTTATATTTTCCGTCAATAGTTTTAAATCCAATATTGTTTATGCAGGTTTTCCCCTTTCAAACCCTAACGTGCTAAAAAAATTTATCCTGATGTTTTTTTTTTTTTTTTCGGGTATAAAATAAAGGAAATCTAGTTTTTCCAAATATTCCACTTTGGCAATAATTTTCCTCAAACACTATCTTTAATCAAGGGGACGCCCATCATTCTTATTAAATAACAAAAAAAAAACTGTATCTGAGAACATGTTTAAAATTTTCTTTTTAACGTCTCCCAAATACTGGTTGGGTTTGGTCGGGGCCCGGGCCCAAACCTGTGACTTTTTTGGTTTAAGCCTCAAGCCATCTGATGGCATTATTCAGTACTGGTGGGATTGTTTTCCAGGGCCCCCGTGTTATCATGCCCCCCCCGCTACGAAGTAATTAGAGGGTATATGCTTTATTAAAACCTGTCTTTTGTGCCTCCCGATTGAGGGTTAAAAATTTTGTATAATCAACGCTCTCGCTTACGATTACGATTGTCGTTTGATAAAATGAAACTAACTGATTTGTGACATGGAAAATCATAACGAGATATATAATGATTTTTTTTACAGCTTTTTTACCCCTTTTTAGTAAGAAAGGGAAACCTGTTATGTGTACCCCCTTCCCAAAACCGGTATTCTACGGGGTTCCCGGGCTAAAAATTTTTTTTAAAGTGCATCATATGTATAAAACATGCATGTGAAGTTATAGTGGATTAAAAGGAATTCCCGAAACTTCCATGATACTTTTTCCAGCTATATAACTTGCGCAGTATCTTTTTTGGTTTAGTCATTTCCCTTTTTAACAGTTATTTATAGATTAAATGAAACTTTTTATAAATAATTCGATGCCAGGGGGAACTTGTCCAAAAATTGTCATGAGCTTTACATAAACACTTCCACTCCTTTTGTTAAATAAAAATAAATAGTGTTTCTTTAAATAGACAGACTTGTAACTTCACTGAATAACCGTACTCACTCCTACAAAAAAGTGTAGCCTTTCACACACTGGAGTACTCGGGGTAGTTACGACATGCTCGTCTCCGTTTTTTAAACTGACCGGGAAATTTTTAAGACTGGTGCCTTTTCTGTGTGTTTATATTTCTCTCCTTGCTTATCTTTCCGACTTGTTTACTGGTCCCGCGATAGGGAGATTGTGCCCGAATGATGAAGAAAAGACCTCATCCCTCACAACTCCTTAAACTTTCGTGCGTAATCACCGAAAACCCGCCCCATGTCCACAGCCAGCCCCACAGACCTTTCGGGTTTCTCCTTTTTTTTTATAAGCCTTATTCAGTCCATGGCAAACCCCGTCGTCACGTATACCCCATATTTCCCATGCACTGTATTCCCCGTGCAACGCTTTTCACCATCCTCCCTTTCTGGGTCCGCTCAACAAAATCTTTTTTTTTTTTTTTTTTTCTCCACCTTACATCTCACTTTTGATTCCCTTCCCTTGTCCCTTTTCCATTTTGCACATATTCTGTATTTCAACCTTTCCTCGCTTATTCTCTCTACATATCCAAAGTCTTTCAGCACCCCCCCCTTTAGCACTCCACCACACTCCTCAAATAACCCACACCTTTCTTACCGTAAACCTTCTCACACCACAAGTTGCCGAAACATTAAATTTCCCAAAAATCCACCTTTTGTGGTTTTCAATAGCATCGTTTTGGGGCTCCATGCCCATCAAACGAAATAGGAAAGTGACTGCTGAACCAATAAAAATGGATACCAAAATACGTATTGGGAACCCGTGGCCACCTCTCCTGCCCCTAGGTCGTTACGCATATCCTTATTCTTCTTGGGCAACAAGTATTAATCATTAATCACATTAAGGGAAATATAAATTTTTTCAAAATTTACCTGGGTTTTGGTAGGTGCGAAGTTTCCCTTTAATCTTTTCCCGAAAATATAGGTCAATGACAGGAGTACGTTTTATAGTTTTCATCATTCAGTTGACGTATTGGAAACTAATTTTGCTTTCTTCCAAATCTGCTTTAACCATTTATCTGTTGCAGTATAAGATTTTTTTAACCTTGTTATGTAACCCTATTTTGATCACGCTTCTTTTCTGCGTGTATATTCTTTTGTTGGTTTATCAATCCCATGATATGTTATTTATCCCCCCATCCCAATCTCTGTATTGGAATTTTTTTTTCTGTTTTTCTCCTAAATTCAATTTCTCCAAATTTTTCCCCATTATTTGATATATCATGAATAATGAAATCAACAAGTCCCACAATGTACGCAATTTTAAAAAGCATGTTACAAAACAGACCTTACAACACCACTAAAAAATAGGATTCAATAACCCCCGGGCAAACCACATGAATTATGGAACAAAGATTGGTTTTTGATGTTTGATATAGCTTTACAGTAAGCACGCGGGGCAAGACTTACACTGTAATTCAAAAGAAAGCACTTACTGAACGCCCAACAAACCAGGAAGGGGTCGTGTTCAGTTTGGAGGATGCTGTCCAGTCACGTAATTTTTTGATAAAAAATATAATGCAATCTGTATTTCCCTGTGCAACTTTTCTGCTCTCGCATTCAAAATATAAGGCACACAGACCATACTGCACCAAAATCCCCTGCAGAAACAATTTAACCGCAATCGGGAATTCTTCCCCATTAAGAGGTTACAAAAGGGAAAACGAAAATTTCCATGGTATCACATATCACAGCTCCCCGGTTAGGCCTATTCTAGATTTTACTCCTGGGTTTTTGGTCAATAACGACGTTAAGAGCAAACAATAGCACTCCGATCGTTTTCTCATATATTGAGGTGTGTTTGTGTATTCTGCCACAAACACAGCAGTGAGACGTCCGCCCAAAGTTTTCTTGTTTTCAGATTGTACATGAGAAAAACCCCATTTCTCTCGCATTATTTTTGAAAAATATACACTGTGTCCCTTTTTGCAGACCCGTTTCTTTGGGAAATATATCCAAATGAAATGTTAAGATGTACATGTTTGGTATTTCACAATTATAAAGTTATTTTTTGGGTTTTACAGAGTAAATTATGAAGACGAGTTATGGTCATGGCAAACTGTATTTCTGAGCTGACTTTGTATAGGGCGGGACAAACCCTGGGCGCCAGCCATCGCCATTTAAAATCTTTAGCAGCAAATCGTACTCTAGGTTCCATTTAAAGCATTAAAGGTCCTTTATACTTTCCTACACTGTTTTTAGGCATTGGGAGTTACATACCTTCAAAAAAACCCATTTTCATTCCCCCAAAGGCCCGCTTCGCTTCACACTTGCTGGTTTTTCCCAGACCATTCACCCACCACCCCCTTGTGACTCATCCCACTTCCAGGTTCCAATCGCTGTCCGGGTATCTAAAACACCCACTTTCCCCCTTTTTTTTCCAATGAAACCGCACTTAGGTAACCTGTCTCTTTGTACTCAAAACCTGAATAACCATGCTTTTATCCACATTTACTCTCACGTTTCTCCTTTCAACCTCCCCCAAAAACTTCGGGAAAAACCAAATTTCTGAAGTTTCCATGCGAATGTGTCTCGCTCTCTTATCTTTTCGTTACTTCTGATAGATTTTTCCCCTGGACACTCTCCATGTCCGTGCTGAGTGTGGTAGTAAGTGCGTAAATCTGTTCATAGTGCCCACACCACAACCCACTTTATCACTTTCCATTCCTCCCATAACCTTGGTAACGTGATTACTTGGTCATTACTGGTTCGTAGTTATGTCGCTTTTGTTGTTGAGCACCCAAACCCTTAGGGTACGTCTCTGCTGCTGTGACTGGATGGTTTCCAGGTCTGGTCCTTCTAAGGACAGGGACGGGGTAAACCCGATATATGGTTATCTTTGCACGAGAGGGAAATGAGGAACAAGAGGATCAATACAGGGCTCATGAGTCTTGACTTACTTTTGAAATTCCCTTTGTTTTATTCATGCATCTGAAACGAGTTTATGGCACGATCTAGGTGAACCTAAAACAAATTCGGAGCAAGTTTTTTTAGTGAATCTGAAGGTTTTATGGTGGATTTTTTGGTGAACCCGAAGTAAAGTTCGCGCAAGGTTCATTAGGAAACCTGAATAAGGTTTTAATGGGATCTTGGAAAAACCTTAAGCAAAATTACTAGCAGGTCCAGCATTGAAAAACCCAAGCACGGATTGCACCTGGGTTAATGACTCTCGTTGTTGAAAAGTGACCCGGGGCGAACCCGACACTGTCAGCGGGGGGCACACTGACATGGGGGAAAAAAGGGTAACGTTCAGAATTACACTAAAAAAAATATAACCTCGTAAAAACAACAAAGTTCTTTTCTCTATTTCCAACCAGTGAGCTGTAAAACTTTCATATGGATACCCAAATAATGAACGTACAAAAAAGAGATACTTATTGTAAGGTCCTTGCTATTGGTTCTCCTCCGTATCGAAGCACCAGTCAACACAGCGGTGGGCGGCTAGTTTTAGGCGTCCTCAATATTGTACTGATGGAAATTGTCTTATTACCTAGTCCTGGAGAACTCGTGTTAATTTGCCTTTATTTATCTCAATTTAGAATAAAAAGTTTTACCAAATACCGTTAATTGTACCTGACGATAAAAGGTAGAACAGTCCCTTGTCGCCCCCGCAAAAAGTAAACAAAGCATGTGGCCGATGATTGGTGCAGCTGAAGTCCTCCCCATAATGCCACCAAACCACCGCTGCCGGTGCCTACCAGATAGAATAGGTTAAACGTCAGCTGACGAGCGGGTCGACGTGTTGTGTAGATCTCTGTGTTGTCGAAAGTAATATTCAAACTGGATGCTGTGGGAAACACCTGATCGTTTGGAAGTGTGCAGAGAATATGTACTGACCAACAGCCTAAGTGGAGAATAATGCTTGTGCTGGTATTAAACAATTGCCAGAACCAGGACTCGTGTTCTCGCCGGATGTAGCAGGTCATGATGTGTGGACACGTTGGGCTCGAACTATCTAGCGTAAATTTGATTACACTGGTGGTAAAATATTTATTTAGATCTGCAGTTTATATGGTGTGGAGGAATAATTACTATGATTATCGTATCATACGAGCCCACAACGGGAGTTTGACGAATGTTACGATTTCTAAGTAAGAATTGTTTTACGTTCTGTCCGTATAATGGAATGTTACCCGTGTCTTTGCCTTAGAACCACCACAACCAAAAGGTAATTTAAGGGTTATATGTGTAGGGGATTATCTAGTTTCATAATTTTTGAGATGCCTATTTCAGCAAGTAGGTTAATCTTAACGCCATTATTATTAACTTAGTTTCCTTATACAGTTTGACAGGTTTTTCCTTGAACCTTTACAATACAACTAACCAAGAAGTTGTATATTTTCTTGATTCTGATATATTTTTCTCGTCATTTTTCAGGTATTTTTGTGTACAATATTTTCGAGTGAGGGACGTCCGAATACTCGAACAATTTCCGTGTTGATTCATTGTGCTAGAATTCGCCCACGTCCAGTGAGATCCTTGATTTATTCTGGAAACGTTTAATTTTTTTCCGCTTATCCATGGAGTTTTTATTTGATTATATTTGTACTTGATTTTAGTCTTTCGGTGGTTGATTTCCTTCCTCACTCGTCCATTCGGTAGCTGGTTGTTTGGTCATTTGGGTATTTACGCCTAATTTTTTTCTAAAAATTTCTGATCGATCCAGACTGCTGCCTGCATTCAATCTGGCTTTCAAAAGTCAATGTAGACGATCCATTATTTACGCAGTGCATAAGTTGAACTGGAAAACGTTAAAACCATTTCTTTCTAATATGTAGATTATTAAACGACCAAAGAAAAATATGCAGTATCCATGAACGCATTATATTCATGTTATTCCACAGATAATTAACCTACAACGTGTGGATGCCCATCTGGTCTCCCATCTTCACTACTAAAACCAAAATACAATTAGTAGATTTTCACTAGGTGTGATATTGTCTTGTTTTGATTTAGGCGAAAAACTCCATTTACACAGCAGAAATTGTCCTGTCCATTGATGATAAGTATCTTGCTTGGAAGCCTTTTTCGTTCTGAAAGTAACAGTAAGCGCAAAAGATATAGCAAACCATTGAACACAACACATCGGTGTTTCATGTACAGTAACAAATCCTGCTTGCTCTTTCCATACCTCCTCGCTGCCACAACACAACTGCATGAGGGAAGCGCTACAGGGCTGCTTCAGTTGTCATAAA
>NC_092281.1:716072-916072 GCF_036320965.1 Panulirus ornatus
CCATGACAGAGCCCGGCCTCAGCAACCAACCACCGCCCGTGTCGATGTCCGTGAAGGCGGGAACTCCCAGCACCGAGCTGCCCACGTGGATCTGTCAGCACCACAGTGGTTAATGTCAGCACCACAGTGGTTAATGTCAGCACCACAGTGGTTAATGTCAGCACCACAGTGGTAATTGTCAGCACCACAGTGGTAATTGTCAGCACCACAGTGGCGAGTGTCAGCACCACAGTGGTTAATGTCAGCACCACAGTGGTTATTGTCAGCACCACAGTGGTTAATGTCAGCACCACAGTGGTTATTGTCAGCACCACAGTGGTTATTGTCAGCACCACAGTGGTTATTGTCAGCACCACAGTGGTTAGTGTCAGCACCACAGTGGTGAATGTCAGCACCACAGTGGTGAGTGTCAGCACCACAGTGGTGTGTTAGCGCCACAGTGGTTAATGTCAGCACCACAGTGGTTAGTGTCAGCACCACAGTGGTTAATGTCAGCACCACAGTGGTTATTGTCAGCACCACAGTGGTTAATGTCAGCACCACAGTGGTTAATGTCAGCACCACAGTGGTTATTGTCAGCACCACAGTGGTTATTGTCAGCACCACAGTGGTTAATGTCAGCACCACAGTGGTTATTGTCAGCACCACAGTGGTTATTGTCAGCACCACAGTGGTTATTGTCAGCACCACAGTGGTTAATGTCAGCACCACAGTGGTTATTGTCAGCACCACAGTGGTTAATGTCAGCACCACAGTGGTTATTGTCAGCACCACAGTGGTTAATGTCAGCACCACAGTGGTTATTGTCAGCACCACAGTGGTTATTGTCAGCACCACAGTGGTTATTGTCAGCACCACAGTGGTTAATGTCAGCACCACAGTGGTTATTGTCAGCACCACAGTGGTTATTGTCAGCACCACAGTGGTTATTGTCAGCACCACAGTGGTTATTGTCAGCACCACAGTGGTTATTGTCAGCACCACAGTGGTTAATGTCAGCACCACAGTGGTTAATGTCAGCACCACAGTGGTTTTTGTCACACCACAGTGGGTTTAAAGTCCACCACAGTGGGTTTTTGTCGCACCAAAAGTGGGGTTTTTGTCACACCAAAAGTGGTTAAAGTCGCACCAAAAGTGGGTTTTTGTCACACCACAGTGGTTAAATTTTAGCCCACAGTGGTTTTTTGTCACACCACAGTGGTTTATTGTCGCCCCACAGTGGGTTTTTGTCGCACCACAGTTTGGGTTTTTGTCACACCACAGTGGGTTTTTGTCACAAACCCCAGTGGTTTTGTCACACCACAGTGGTTTAAAGTCGCACCACAGTGGTTTAATTTTCAGCCCACAGTGGTTATTGTCAGCAACCCCAGTGGTTATTGTCACAAAACCCCAGTTTATGTCAGCACCCAGTGGTTTATTGTCACACCACAGTGGGTTTAAAGTCGCACCACATGGTTAATGTCAGCCCAAAAGGGTTATTGTCAGCAAACCCCAGTGGTTTTTTGCACACCAAGTGGTTAATGTCACAAAACCCCAGTGGTGAATTTCCAACCACATGGTTATTTTCAGCACCCACAGTGGTTTTTGTCAGCACCACAGTGGGGAGTGTCAGCACCACAGTGGTTAATGTCAAGCACCACAGTGGTTAGTGTCAGCACCACAGTGGTGAGTGTCAGCACCACAGTGGTGTGTTAGCGCCACAGTGGTTAATGTCAGCACCACAGTGGTATTGTCAGCACCACAGTGGTGAGTGTCCTAACCACAGTGGTGAGTGTCAGCACCACAGTGGTGAGTGTCAGCACCACAGTGGTGAGTGTCAGCACCACAGTGGTTAATGTCAAGCACCACAGTGGTTAGTGTCAGCACCACAGTGGTTAGTGTCAGCACCACAGTGGTTATTGTCAGCACCACAGTGGTGAGTGTCCTAACCACAGTGGTGAGTGTCAGCACCACAGTGGTGTGTTAGCGCCACAGTGGTTAATGTCAGCACCACAGTGGTGAGTGTCAGCACCACAGTGGTTATTGTCAGCACCACAGTGGTGAGTGTCAGCACCACAGTGGTTATTGTCAGCACCACAGTGGTTAGTGTCAGCACCACAGTGGTGAGTGTCCTAACCACAGTGGTGAGTGTCAGCACCACAGTGGTTAGTGTCAGCACCACAGTGGTGAGTGTCAGCACCACAGTGGTGTGTTAGCGCCACAGTGGTTAATGTCGCACCACAGTGGTTAGTGTCAGCACCACAGTGGTTAGTGTCAGCACCACAGTGGTGAGTGTCAGCACCACAGTGGTGAGTGTCAGCACCACAGTGGTTAATGTCAAGCACCACAGTGGTTATGTCAGCACCACAGTGGTGTGTTAGCGCCACAGTGGTTAATGTCGCACCACAGTGGTTAGTGTCAGCACCACAGTGGTTATTGTCAGCACCACAGTGGTGTGTTAGCGCCACAGTGGTTAATGTCAGCACCACAGTGGTGAATGTCAGCACCACAGTGGTTAATGTCTGCACCACAGTGGTTAATGTCAGCTCCACAGTGGTTATTGTTCAGCACCACAGTGTTATTGTCAGCACCACAGTGGTTATTGTCGCACCACAGTGGTTAATGTCAAGCACCACAGTGGTTATTGTCACACCACAGTGGTTAATGTCAGCACCAACAGTGGTTATTGTCAGCACCACAGTGGTGAGTGTCAGCACCACAGTGGTAATTGTCAGCACCACAGTGGTTATGTCAGCACCACAGTGGTGAGTGTCCTAACCACAGTGGTGAGTGTCAGCACCACAGTGTTAATGTCAGCACCACAGTGGTATTGTCAGCACCACAGTGGTTAATGTCAAGCACCACAGTGGTTAATGTCAAGCACCACAGTGGTTAATGTCAGCACCAACAGTGGTTATTGTCACACCACAGTGGTTATTGTCACACCACAGTGGTTAATGTCAGCACCAACAGTGGTTATTGTCAGCACCACAGTGGTTAATGTCAAGCACCACAGTGGTTAATGTCAAGCACCACAGTGGTTATTGTCACACCACAGTGGTTAATGTCGCACCACAGTGGTTAATGTCAGCTCCACAGTGGTTATTGTCAGACCACAGTGGTTATTGTCAGCACCACAGTGTTAATGTCAGCACCACAGTGGTGAATGTCAGCACCACAGTGGTGAATGTCAGCACCACAGTGGTGAATGTCAGCACCACAGTGGTGAATGTCAGCACCACAGTGGTAATTGTCAGCACCACATGGTTAATGTCAGCACCACAGTGGTGAATGTCAGCACCACAGTGGTTAGTGTCAGCACCAACAGTGGTTATTGTCAGCACCACAGTGGTGAATGTCAGCACCACAGTGGTGAATGTCAGCACCACAGTGTTAATGTCAGCACCACAGTGTTATTGTCAGCACCACAGTGTTATTGTCAGCACCACAGTGGTTATTGTCAGACCACAGTGGTTATTGTCAGCACCAACAGTGGTTATTGTCAGCACCACATGGTTAATGTCAGCACACAGTGGTTATTGTCACACCACAGTGGTTAATGTCAAGCACCACAGTGGTTTTGTCAGCACCACAGTGGTTAATTGTCAGCACCACAGTGGTTATTGTCAGCACCAACAGTGGTTATTGTCAGCACACAGTGGTTATTGTCAGCACCAACAGTGGTTATTGTCAGCACCACAGTGTTATTGTCAGCACCACAGTGGTTATTGTCAGCAACCACAGTGGTTATTGTCACACCACAGTGTTAATGTCAGCACCACAGTGGTTATTGTCAGCACCACAGTGGTTAGTGTCAGCACCACAGTGGTGAATGTCAGCACCACAGTGGTGAATGTCAGCACCACAGTGGTTATTGTCAGCACCACAGTGGTGAGTGTCAGCACCACAGTGGTGAGTGTCAGCACCACAGTGGTTATTGTTCAGCACCACAGTGGTGAGTGTCAGCACCACAGTGGTGAGTGTCAGCACCACAGTGGTTATGTCAGCACCACAGTGGTGAGTGTCCTAACCACAGTGGTGAGTGTCAGCACCACAGTGGTGAGTGTCAGCAGCACAGTGGTGAGTGTCAGCACCACAGTGGTGAGTGTCAGCACCACAGTGGTGAGTGTCAGCACCACAGTGGTTAGTGTCAGCACCACAGTGGTGAGTGTCAGCACCACAGTGTTAATGTCAGCACCACAGTGGTGAGTGTCAGCACCACAGTGGTGAATGTCAGCACCACAGTGGTGAGTGTCAGCACCACAGTGGTGAGTGTCAGCACCACAGTGGTGAATGTCAGCACCACAGTGGTGAATGTCAGCACCACAGTGGTGAGTGTCAGCACCACAGTGTTATTGTCAGCACCACAGTGGTGAGTGTCAGCACCACAGTGGTGAATGTCAGCACCACAGTGGTGAGTGTCAGCACCACAGTGGTTAATGTCAGCACACAGTGGTTAGTGTCAGCACCACAGTGGTGAGTGTCAGCACCACAGTGGTGAGTGTCAGCACCACAGTGGTGAGTGTCAGCACCACAGTGGTGAGTGTCAGCACCACAGTGGTGAGTGTCAGCACCACAGTGGTGAGTGTCAGCACCACAGTGGTGAGTGTCAGCACCACAGTGGTGAGTGTCAGCACCACAGTGGTGAGTGTCAGCACCACAGTGGTGAATGTCAGCACCACAGTGGTGAGTGTCAGCACCACAGTGGTGAGTGTCAGCACCACAGTGGTGAGTGTCAGCACCACAGTGGTGAGTGTCAGCACCACAGTGGTGAATGTCAGCACCACAGTGGTGAGTGTCAGCACCACAGTGGTGAGTGTCAGCACCACAGTGGTTATTGTCAGCACCACAGTGGTGAGTGTCAGCACCACAGTGGTGAGTGTCAGCACCACAGTGGTGAGTGTCAGCACCACAGTGGTGAGTGTCAGCACCACAGTGGTGAGTGTCAGCACCACAGTGGTGAATGTCAGCACCACAGTGGTTATGTCAGCACCACAGTGGTGAGTGTCAGCACCACAGTGGTTATTGTCAGCACCACAGTGGTGAGTGTCCTAACCACAGTGGTGAGTGTCAGCACCACAGTGGTGAGTGTCAGCAGCACAGTGGTTAATGTCAGCTCCACAGTGGTTATTGTCAGCAACCACAGTGGTTATTGTCGCACCACAGTGGTTATTGTCAGCACCCCACAGAACCTGGACACTTCCGCTCCCGACCACTTCTCAAACTGCTGGGTTGACAGTCCCTCTGGCGGCGATAAACATAAACATGTCAACAAACACTTGTGCTACAGTAATGTCTCTTATTACTAATACATCATTATGGGATCATGTGGGACAACATGGACCTCGGGGAGTCATTATGGGATCATGTGGGACAACATGGACCTCGGGGAGTCATTATGGGATCATGTGGGACAACATGGACCTCGGGGAGTCATTATGGGATCATGTGGGACAACATGGACCTCGGGGAGTCATTATGGGATCATGTGGGACAACATGGACCTCGGGGAGTCATTATGGGATCATGTGGGACAACATGGACCTCGGGGAGTCATTATGGGATCATGTGGGACAACATGGACCTCGGGGAGTCATTATGGGATCATGTGGGACAACATGGACCTCGGGGAGTCATTATGGGATCATGTGGGACAACATGGACCTCGGGGAGTCATTATGGGATCATGTGGGACAACATGGACCTCGGGGAGTCATTATGGGATCATGTGGGACAACATGGACCTCGGGGAGTCATTATGGGATCATGTGGGACAACATGGACCTCGGGGAGTCATTATGGGATCATGTGGGACAACATGGACCTCGGGGAGTCATTATGGGATCATGTGGGACAACATGGACCTCGGGGAGTCATTATGGGATCATGTGGGACAACATGGACCTCGGGGAGTCATTATGGGATCATGTGGGACAACATGGACCTCGGGGAGTCATTATGGGATCATGTGGGACAACATGGACCTCGGGGAGTCATTATGGGATCATGTGGGACAACATGGACCTCGGGGAGTCATTATGGGATCATGTGGGACAACATGGACCTCGGGGAGTCATTATGGGATCATGTGGGACAACATGGACCTCGGGGAGTCATTATGGGATCATGTGGGACAACATGGACCTCGGGGAGTCATTATGGGATCATGTGGGACAACATGGACCTCGGGGAGTCATTATGGGATCACGTGGGACAACATGGACCTCGGGGAGTCATTATGGGATCATGTGGGACAACATGGACCTCGGGGAGTCATTATGGGATCATGTGGGACAACATGGACCTCGGGGAGTCATTATGGGATCATGTGGGACAACATGGACCTCGGGGAGTCATTATGGGATCATGTGGGACAACATGGACCTCGGGGAGTCATTATGGGATCATGTGGGACAACATGGACCTCGGGGAGTCATTATGGGATCATGTGGGACAACATGGACCTCGGGGAGTCATTATGGGATCACGTGGGACAACATGGACCTCGGGGAGTCATTATGGGATCATGTGGGACAACATGGACCTCGGGGAGTCATTATGGGATCATGTGGGACAACATGGACCTCGGGGAGTCATTATGGGATCATGTGGGACAACATGGACCTCGGGGAGTCATTATGGGATCATGTGGGACAACATGGACCTCGGGAGTCATTATGGGATCACGTGGGACAACATGGACCTCGGGGAGTCATTATGGGATCATGTGGGACAACATGGACCTCGGGGAGTCATTATGGGATCATGTGGGACAACATGGACCTCGGGGAGTCATTATGGGATCACGTGGGACAACATGGACCTCGGGGAGTCATTATGGGATCATGTGGGACAACATGGACCTCGGGGAGTCATTATGGGATCATGTGGGACAACATGGACCTCGGGGAGTCATTATGGGATCATGTGGGACAACATGGACCTCGGGGAGTCATTATGGGATCACGTGGGACAACATGGACCTCGGGGAGTCATTATGGGATCACGTGGGACAACATGGACTTCAGAGAATGTCATTATATCTAATGTATGTGATAATATCTAAGGCCAAAAGGAAGAAAAAAATTGCATGTACATGATGGGTGTAACCAGGGCCCTGGGGAGGACCACGGGCGTAACCAGGGCCCTGGGGAGGACCACGGGGGTAGCCAGGGCCCTGGGGAGGACCACGGGCGTAACCAGGGCCCTGGGGAGGACCACGGGGGTAACCAGGGCCCTGGGGAGGACCACGGGCGTAACCAGGGCCCTGGGGAGGACCACGGGGGTAGCCAGGGCCCTAGGAGGACCACGGGGGTAACCAGGGCCCTGGAAGGACCTCAGGGGTAACCAGGGCCCTGGGGAGAAGTGTGGCGGCCAAACACCACAACAGTATGCTGTAAGTGTGGCTGGAGCTGATGTATGTGACCAATGGAGCAGTCCACATCATGTGGTGCTGGTCCACTCTGGTCTTGATCAGTGGAGCAGTCCACATCATGTGGTGCTGGTCGTCTCGCCCTCCACATGGTCCTCTCCACTGGTCACCTTCCTGAGTGAACATTAACCCGAGGTTTTCCTCACACACCAACATGACGAGGTGTCTCTCTCACTCACTCTCAAAGTCTTCATTGAACGTCTGAGGTTTGCCCTGCGTGAGGATACACGACTCCTCGCCGTCGTAGTCATCATCACACACACAGTGGTCACCGTTGATGCAGTAGCCATGACCACCACAGTGGTGGACGCAGGAGGGGCCGATGTACACGTTGTCAATGCCCCAGGGCGTGGCGGCCTCCCTGGCTCTGTAGCGTCCTTGCCACCACCTGAACCTCACACGTCTGCCACCAGCAGGAGCCGTGCCGGGAAGACAGGTCTATATTATACCAACTCGACTTCATAGAACTATATCTCAACGTATAGTTGACCTCATATACGAATCAGAGTTACCTACATTATAGCTTATATGTTAGGGATATATCAGTTATATTTGTGGTGCTGAGGGGCACATATAAGAAGCCATTAAAGACGAGGAAGTCGTGAGGTACAAAGACGCTGGAGGCGTCAAACTGAATTATCTGTTAAGGAAAAGAAATGGTTGATAAGGAGGAGAAGCAGACAGCCTTGAGGAACACCGCTGATGGGAAAGGAGGTTGACACATGAGGGACAACAGATAAGGATCTGCCAGTGAGCGAGGTAAATATGACAATAAGAAAAGTCAACAAGACACCATCATAGAGATGAACCCTCACACTCTAACTCCATAACCAATATATAAACAATAGTTCATGTAGTTCTTTGAGGCTAACATTGTAACCTCGACATAGCAGCTCCAACTGACCCACATATCTGGAGGTCACTGAGGGGCACCACCTCCCTCCTCCAGTGGCGGGCACTGTTGGGGTAGAAGACGGTGGGCGTCCGTAGTTCGTGGAGACAGTCTGGGCTGGAGGTTGTACGTGGGGCGGGCATGGGTCGGACCGTCTGCCACGTACGGCCATAATCTGAGCTATACTCCAGGGTTACGTTGTGTTCACGACCAGTCACCTCCCCACAACCAACCTTCAACTACACATCAACCAAGTGTTATTATAACTACACAATAAGCAAGTGTTATTATAACTACACAACAACCAAGTGTTATTACAACTACACAACAACCAAGTGTTATTACAACTACACATCAACCAAGTGTTATTACAACTACACAACAACCAAGTGTTATTACAACTACACAACAACCAAGTGTTATCATAACTACACAACAACCAAGTGTTATTATAACTACACAATAAGCAAGTGTTATTATAACTACACAACAACCAAGTGTTATTACAACTACACAACAACCAAGTGTTATCATAACTACACAACAACCAAGTGTTATTACAACTACACAATAAGCAAGTGTTATTATAACTACACAACAACCAAGTGTTATTACAACTACACAACAACCAAGTGTTATCATAACTACACAACAACCAAGTGTTATTACAACTACACAACAACCAAGTGTTATTACAACTACACATCAACCAAGTGTTATTATAACTACACAACAACCAAGTGTTATTATAACTACACAACAACCAAGTGTTATTATAACTACACAACAAGCAAGTGTTATTACAACTACACAACAACCAAGTGTTATTATAACTACACAACAACCAAGTGTTATTATAACTACACAACAACCAAGTGTTATTACAACTACACATCAACCAAGTGTTATCATAACTACACAACAAGTGTTATTATAACTACACAACAACCAAGTGTTATTATAACTACACAACAAGCAAGTGTTATTACAACTACACAACAACCAAGTGTTATTATAACTACACAACAACCAAGTGTTATTATAACTACACAACAACCAAGTGTTATATCTAATAACTACACAACTAAAACAAGTTTATATAACTAACACAACAAAAGTATTAATATAACACAAATCCAAGTATCTAAATAAATCATAAAATAATCTAAGGAAAATCATAACTAAAAAGATCTATATACTTCATAATGGATCTAAGATATCATCAAAAATTACTAGATAAACATAAAGTATCTAAGATACATAAAGTATTTAAGATAAATCATAAAGTATCTAGAATAATCTTAAAGTATCTAAGATAAATCATAAAGTATCTAAGATGAATCATAAAGTATCTAAGATAAACCATAAAGTATCTAAGATGAATCATAAAGTATCTAAGATGAATCATAAAGTATCTAAGATAAATCATAAAGTATCTAAGATAAATCATAAAGTATCTAAGATGAATCATAAAGTATCTAAGATAAATCATAAAGTATCTAAGATAAATCATAAAGTATCTAAGATGAATCATAAAGTATCTAAGATGAATCATAAAGTATCTAAGATGAATCATAAAGTATCTAAGATGAATCATAAAGTATCTAAGATAAATCATAAAGTATCTAAGATGAATCATAAAGTATCTAAGATAAATCATAAAGTATCTAAGATGAATAATAAAGTATCTAAGATAAATCATAAAGTATCTAAGATGAATTATAAAGTATCTAAGATAAATCATAAAGTATCTAAGATGAATCATAAAGTATCTAAGATGAATCATAAAGTATCTAAGATAAATCATAAAGTATCTAAGATAAATCATAAAGTATCTAAGATAAATCATAAAGTATCTAAGATGAATCATAAAGTATCTAAGATAAATCATAAAGTATCTAAGATAAATCATAAAGTATCTAAGATAAATCATAAAGTATCTAAGATGAATGATAATAATTATTTGTGTTTCCAGCAGAGTGTAGGATGGGTCCAGGTGAGATGATGACACCAGAGATCAACACAAGACTTGAGGAAGCTTACGTCGAACTGGAGGACGGAGTGAGGGTCGACGGTCAGGTCACGGGTGTAGAGGGCGTGTTCACCTTCCTGTGACCCGAACACCAGCCCCAGGTACGGGTCAGGCCTGAAGAAGACCACACTAGTATACTGGCACACTCAACACTGACCCCCTAACACACACACACACACACACACACACCACACACGTGTATTCAAAAAGATACTACATCTTCCATGTAATGGATGACATCACTACGTCTACTATGACAATTGTTATTTCTGATACAAGAGCCAGAATCCTTCATGCTCATTTGTGGGTAAATTGTTCATATGAGAAGTAGTTCAGTTGCCTGATTCATGATGAACTGTTGTGAACAGAAGACATGACCTAACATGGGTCATGACACTTTACGTTTGATGAACAATATCAGACTTCCAGACTGGACACAGTACTATACTAACATTATGGCTCTTAAGACTAAAGGTTAATCTTCATATTGTATGAGTATGAACATTGCTTAACAATGACTCATGTTTGACTCAACGTTGATGACCAACTTACTCATCACACATTTGCCTGACTTGGCCAGCTGGCCAGTCGACCCAAGCATCAGCCATGGGCGTCAGCTGATTGAAGTTATCATAAAGGACATTCGGGGTGATGGTCATGCCACCGATGAACACGTTATCCAGGGCCCAGGTGTGGCTGGACACGCCGCCGTGCTGCGGTTGCCACACGCGGAACCTGGTGGCGTTGGTCAGAGCCATGGGGACGTCTGCCAGGGTGATGGACACGAACACTGGCTCTGGGTGAGCCTGGTAGTGCATCTCCTGTGGCAGGGACACGGCTACTTCAGGCTGGGCCCTACAGCTCTCTCTCTCTCTCTCTCTCTCTCTCTCTCTCTCTCTCTCTCTCTCTCTCTCTCTCGTTCTATATACACCCAACACATTAATTGATCTTTACTGATGGTTCGATAGATTTCAAAATGAACACTACTGTTGGCTCGGTGATAAGCGTTAATATTTCTTAATAATATGGTACATGATCTGTACAGTAATTACTCTCGAAATAAAAAGATACATTACAACTGTTTGTAAACATTACACATTACATTGTGTACATTGGTGTCTACACATTGAGAAATATATAAAAGAAAACCATGGTTAGGAAATGCCAGGCCACCAACACTAGTATACCACTCGTCGTAATATACTTCGTTCATTGTGTCATATTGTCCAACACATAACCTGTTTTTGTTTTCTGTCCATACATGGTCTCTCTCTCTCTCTCTCTCTCTCTCTCTCTCTCTCTCTCTCTCTCTCTCTCTCTCACCTTCAGCAGTTCCCAGGTGATGCCTCCAGGTGATGGAGTACTGCACCAGGATACCGTAGGCCCTGGAGGGCAGGTCTTCCTCCTCCTGGGGCACCGCGCCCTCGGGGAGCGTGGCGCTCCGCTTGTGTCGGCCGCCCGTCACCTTGTGGCAGCCCATCTGGACGGTGAACTGCAGGAACTGACCAGCTGTCATGTCCAGGTCTATGGTCGTGGCCATCCTCAACCCTTCCTGCGGAGTAACACACACACACACGATAGTCACACGGCCCCCTCACAACCTCATTATCATTACTCACGTGTTATAACAACAACATGATTGCTAACGTGAGGATTACACAAATATTGGCATTTCTTCAATACACATTTCTCTCTCTCGCTATGACTATATCCTAAAAGAACAACATTCCATTTAGTGAATATTCCTAAAAGAAACGGACTGATAAACAAGATGAAAACTGCTTAGTTTTTAACCTATAATATTAAAGTTTTCTTAGATTCATTAACCGGGTGTGGTGTATCATGTTATAGTGGAATCTGATCCATTAACCGGGTCTGGTGTATCATGTTATAGTGGAATCTGATTCATTAACCGGGTCTGGTGTATCATGTTATAGTGGAATCTGATCCATTAACCGGGTGTGGTGTATCATGTTGTAGTGGACTCAGATACGGTTGTTGGGTCAATGTGAGGTTGTGGGTGAGGCGCCGAGTCTGACTTGGTTGTGTTACCTTGAAGAAGACGAGAGCGGATCCAGACACGACCACCCCACACCTCTGCGACACCTCTGATCCGTGAGCCTGTAGCCACAGTGCCTCCTGCAGGTCAGACTGAGCGAAGGTGTCCAGCAGTTCACAAGGCAACACCTGAGCCGGTACACAGTAAGGCCCGAAGTAACCTTCATCACACCTGCCACACAGACACACACAAACACACATACACATAGAAACTGTGATACAACACAACAACAACAAAAGCTTCAGTAATATCACAATATTGACAATATTTGTATGTCGTCCATTGAGACCAGAATGTAAACATGATGACAAAATCTGTCAGCAGACCTGGGATGCGGGAAGAGGACCTGGGATGCGGGAGGAAGACCTGGGATACGGGAGGAGGACCTGGGATACGGGAGGAGGACCTGGGATGCAGGAGGAGGACTGTAAGTACGTGAGGGAGAGGACTCACAGGCAGGTGTGGTTGACGCAGCGTCCGTGGCCAGAGCACATCCACGGACACGAGTCTCCCACGTACATGTTGTCGATGGCCCAGGAGGCCGCCCGGGACCCCTCCACGCCCCCTGCGTCCTCCACCAGCCGCAGCCGCGTCCGCTTACCCCTGCAAGTACAGTACGTACACCTCACACCCTCACCCTCAACCCACACACCCTCACCCTCAACCCACACACCCTCACCCTCACACCCCCGTCCCACACACCCTCACCCCACATACCTCACTCTTAACCCACACACCCCGCACCCTCACCCCACACAAACTTCACCCTCCAGCAAACATTTTACTCCTCCTCACCAACACCCCAAACCACTCAGGTCCTCACCTTGCAACTCACATACCTCACACTACACAGCTCCCTCACACAGTCCATAATGTGGCTGAGGAAGGGGATCTCATAACCTGAATGAATTATTATATAATACAAACATCATCAACAGTAACAATATGACATGTCTCGCACATGATCTCGTGCGTGAGATGTCTCGCACATGATCTCGTGCATGAGAAGTCTCGCACAGTAAGACGGGGTCACGTGACGTACATAGCTGTCCTGGGGAGAGTGGTGGTGACACGTGTCCAGGCTGGGTGGATGGCTGTGGTGTAGGTGGAGGGCAGGTGGTAGGTGTGGCACTCCACCAGGGGCGGAGCGCACAGCTCCCGCACCAGCTTCCAGCTCTTCCCGTTGTCCAGGGAATACTGGAGCAGGACCGTGGGCGTGGCGCCCGCCCCGCCCCCACCGCCACACCCAACCTTGATGTCAAACTGGACGACTGACGCCTCCGTCGCCTGGAAGTCCCAGGTCTCGGCGTACTTGGGACCTGTGGGATGCGAGACGTGGGAGTTATACACCATCCTGACTCACTACTGTGGGATGCGAGACGTGGGAGTTATACACCACCCTGACTCACTACTGTGGGATGCGAGACGTGGGAGTTATACACCATCCTGACTCACTACTGTGGGATGCGAGACGTGGGAGTTATACACCACCCTGACTCACTACTGTGGGATGCGAGACGTGGGAGTTATACACCATCCTGACTCACTACTGTGGGATGCGAGACGTGGGAGTTATACACCATCCTGACTCACTACTGTGGGATGCGAGACGTGGGAATCATACACCATCCTGACTCACTACTGTGGGATGCGAGACGTGGGAGTTATACACCATCCTGACTCACTACTGTGGGATGCGAGACGTGGGAGTTATATACACCACCCTGACTCACTACTGTGGGATGCGAGACGTGGGAGTTATACACCACCCTGACTCACTACTGTGGGATGCGAGACGTGGGAGTTATACACCATCCTGACTCACTACTGTGGGATGCGAGACGTGGGAGTTATACACCACCCTGACTCACTACTGTGGGATGCGAGACGTGGGAGTTATACACCACCCTGACTCACTACTGTGGGATGCGAGACGTGGGAGTTATACACCATCCTGACTCACTACTGTGGGATGCGAGACGTGGGAGTTATACACCACCCTGACTCACTACTGTGGGATGCGAGACGTGGGAGTTATACACCACCCTGACTCACTACTGTGGGATGCGAGACGTGGGAGTTATACACCATCCTGACTCACTACTGTGGGATGCGAGACGTGGGAGTTATATACACCACCCTGACTCACTACTGTGGGATGCGAGACGTGGGAGTTATACACCACCCTGACTCACTACTGTGGGATGCGAGACGTGGGAGTTATACACCACCCTGACTCACTACTGTGGGATGCGAGACGTGGGAGTTATATACACCACCCTGACTCACTACTGTGGGATGCGAGACGTGGGAGTTATACACCACCCTGACTCACTACTGTGGGATGCGAGACGTGGGAGTTATACACCACCCTGACTCACTACTGTGGGATGCGAGACGTGGGAGTTATACACCATCCTGACTCACTACTGTGGGATGCGAGACGTGGGAGTTATACACCACCCTGACTCACTACTGTGGGATGCGAGACGTGGGAGTTATACACCATCCTGACTCACTACTGTGGGATGCGAGACGTGGGAGTTATACACCATCCTGACTCACTACTGTGGGATGCGAGACGTGGGAGTTATACACCATCCTGACTCACTACTGTGGGATGCGAGACGTGGGAGTTATACACCACCCTGACTCACTACTGTGGGATGCGAGACGTGGGAGTTATACACCACCCTGACTCACTACTGTGGGATGCGAGACGTGGGAGTTATACACCACCCTGACTCACTACTGTGGGATGCGAGACGTGGGAGTTATACACCACCCTGACTCACTACTGTGGGATGCGAGACGTGGGAGTTATACACCACCCTGACTCACTACTGTGGGATGCGAGACGTGGGAGTTATACACCATCCTGACTCACTACTGTGGGATGCGAGACGTGGGAGTTATACACCATCCTGACTCACTACTGTGGGATGCGAGACGTGGGAATCATACACCATCCTGACTCACCACTGCTGTATACATCCTGACTCACTACTGCTGTATACATCATGACTCACTACTGCTGTATACATCATGACTCACTACTGCTGTATACATCATGACTCACTACTGCTGTATACATCATGACTCACTACTGCTGTATACATCATGACTCACTACTGCTGTATACATCATGACTCACTACTGCTGTATACATCATGACTCACTACTGCTGTATACATCATGACTCACTACTGCTGTATACATCATGACTCACTACTGCTGTATACATCATGACTCACTACTGCTCTGTACATCTCATAATCCTCATATGATTGTTCCATTACTGATGACTGAAGACTCATTGACCTACAATGGGCTTCATAGTTCAGTGGCTAACATCTAAGCTTCCACACAAGTAATGCGGGTTCGAATCCTGGTGTTTGTGGCTACTGTATATTGTATGTAAGCGCGGTGGACGTACATAATAGTTGGTTAAGATCCCTCTGGATCCTCCCTGTTCGTGGTCCTCCTCAGTCAAAACTCTCGTCTTTTAGCTTTGTATGTTTAGAAGATTTTGAGATCTTACATTGATAGCCAATGTCCAGGTCATCCATGTATGTCTGATCAGGTCCAAGTACTTATCCCTGAGGCACCCCACTTGTCACGTGCAGCCAATCACAGGTTCATTGTTTACAACAAAACAGAGTTTGATGTCGATAGATCGCTCACTTTAATCCATGTACACATACACAATGGAAGAAATGGGAGAGTAGAAAAAAAGGCATAGCAGGAGATATATATAGAAGACCAGCGTGAGGGCACAGTGGAGGGCGAGCGACGCAAGTGGGAGGTGAGTGAGGCAAGTGGGAGGTGAGTGAGGCAAGTGGGAGGTGAGTGAGGCAAGTGGAAGGTGAGTAAGGCAAGTGGGAGGTGGGTGACGCAAGTGGGAGGTGAGTGACGGAAGGAAGACAGTGTGGGCGGGGTAAGGCAGGGTTACCAGTGGCTCCTGAGAACAAGAGGACGTGGTCGTTGTCTCTGCCACAGCCAGGGGTCTGGGCGGCGCCCTCCGTCAGGAACCAGGGGCTCGACGCTGACGTGTTGCCGTCGAAGGCGTCGAAGATGGTGAGAGGTAAAGTCTCGTTGGCCAGCACCATCACGTTGTCCAGGTGCCACTCTGCTCGCTCCCCTGCAACACACAGTGATGTTACTACTACTACTGTTACTACTACTGTTACTACTACTACTACTACTACTGTTGCTACTACTGTTACTACTACTACTGTTACTACTACTACTCCCTGCCAACAGCTATACTCACCCTGGGAGGGGTCGTCTGCCATCATCATGTCGTTGTACCCCTGCCACCAGCGGAAGCGAGTCTGGCGTGTGCGCGCGTCCTGGGGCAAGGGGATGAAGAACGCCTCCCTCCTGAGCAAGGGAGATCAAAAACCTGAGTGTCTGGTCTACGGCCGCCCAACCTGGTCAATCATGTTGACCACAAAGATACAGACGACTGTCTTATGGACAGGTAAATAATGATGAACACCTACCAACATGATCTTATCAGTTCTCGTCATCAAACTGTCGCAGATTAGTACAGAAATTGCGTTTCTGTTACGAGATGACGTAGATTTACTTTCATTCACAGAGATGTTTCTCAACAATGGTATGATGATAAGTTCGTGTGGCAAAGTAACTTTATACCTGCTGGTGGTCATGAGCCTAGCCAACATACCTGCTGGTGGTGGTCATGAGCCTAGCCAACATACCTGCTGGTGGTGGTCATGAGCCTAGCCAACATACCTGCTGGTGGTCATGAACCTAGCCAACATACCTGCTGCTAGTGGTCATGAGCCTAGCCAACATACCTGCTGGTGGTGGTCATGAGCCTAGCCAACATACCTGCTGGTGGTCACTGCTGCTAGTGGTCATGAGCCTAGCCAACATACCTGCTGGTGGTGGTCATGAGCCTAGCCAACATACCTGCTGGTGGTCATGAACCTAGCCAACATACCTGCTGCTAGTGGTCATGAGCCTAGCCAACATACCTGCTGGTGGTGGTCATGAACCTAGCCAACATACCTGCTGGTGGTCATGAGCCTAGCCAACATACCTGCTGGTGGTCTGGGTAGGTTCAAACTGCTGCAGGTGTGTCCAGGTCTGGCTGTTGTCCCTGGAGTACTGGAGGACAACGTTATCACGAGGCACCTGACCCAGCTGACACCTGCCCCCGACCTCAGACGACCCCACCTGCAGGTTGAACACCAGGAACCTGCAACCAACACCAGAGACTTGCAACAACACCATCAGGTCTGGACTACAAGGTGATGTCATCTTGAAAACCTACAGTTAAACTACAGAATCACCAGGTTAACAACTGTTTCTACATGAATGGTGAACGGGTCATTAGGATGGTTATATTGCCATAGTAAACACTCAGCCACGTCCTACTTGATGTATCTGGTGTCCATCTCCCTGGTGGTGGCGAAGCGCGGGCCCGCGTCAGAGAAGAGGAGGGAGTTGCCAGTGTGGTGAGGTCCGCAGCCCAGGGAGAGCGAGGCTCCCTCCGTCCGCTCCCACATGCCCGACGCTTCCTCACCCTCGTCAAAGTTGTCGCGCATCCACTGTGGGTTCCTGGACGGGAACCGCCCGCAGTACGTCCCTTGAAGCACACATGACAACATTACCTGAGTCAGTCAGCATGGGTCACTTGGGGATCAATATACGAGTCAGCATGGGTCACTTGGGGATCTATATACGAGTCTGTATGGGTCACTTGGGGATCTATATACGAGTCAGTATGGGTCACCTGGGGATCTATATACGAGTCAGTATGGGTCACTTGGGGATCTATATACGAGTCAGTATGGGTCACTTGGGGATCTATATACGAGTCAGTATGGGTCACTTGGGGATCTATATGTATGTCCAGTAATGTCCTGCCTGACCAACATCATCAACTGATGACCTGATGGTCTATGATGACCTTATCTGCTCGAGGACACTTGTTCACTGTGGTTCACTGTGTTGAAAGAGTGACAGTCTCCTAGTTGTCCCTCTGACATCAGGTGTGTGTGTGTGTGTGTGTGTGTGTGTGTGTGTGTGTGTGGTGTGTGTGTGCAGTGTGGGGTTAGCAGGGAACCTACCATTGTAGCCCTTGTCACACTTGCAGAGGCCGGCGGCGGTGCAGAGGCCATGACCGTGGCAGAGGTAGGGGCAGGGTGGCCCTATGTACAGGTCCCGCAGCGCGAACTCGCCCACCGTCGTCTCCCCCGGGTTGTCCTGCATCCACCTCAGGTGCACCGACCTGCCACCCACCATCACAGCTTCGTCAGTAACTCCTCCTCCTCCTCACATACCTTAATGTAACCTGGCATACACCTAACCTTGTCTCGCCTTCACCTAACCTAACCTAACTTAGTCTCACCTTCACCTACCATCCCTTCACCTGACCTACCCTCCACCTAATCTAGTCTCGCCTTCACCTGACCTACCCTTCACCTAACCTAACCTAAGGTTTACACACCACGCTTCAGTCTAAACTGAAACCATAGGTTATAATAAATTGTAATGTTTCCTCAGTTGTACATTCAGAACTTAATTTCATTTATATATTCTTAAGTAGTTTAGATTTGGTAGATTATACTTGGACAACTGGTAATCCTAATACATTATGTTGTTCTACCAGTCTGTTCACAGCTGCAGGCAACACAGCTGTTCTACCAGTCTGTTCACAGCTGCAGGCAACACAGCTGTTCTACCAGCCTGTTCACAGCTGCAGTTAATACATGATGATAATAATGTAAGGCTACATGATGACGTCACAGCACATGAATACCATATCATACATGATTATTCAACATTATTCATTGTAAAATCCGGTGAGGGAACGCCAAGCTTTCTTGGTGTTGACAGAAGAACAAGATCACGTGTGAGGCTGACGGTGGCGACCCGACACTTCACTGCGAGCCACTCACCCCTGGGCCAACCTGTGGTCGACTGGCAGCAGGATGCGGGTCCAGGGCCCGTGGTGACCAGGCCGGTACAGGCTTGGCTCACTGGGACCGGTACAGTGCAAGGCTGAGGATGGACATCCCTCCCGCACCAGAGACCAACTCACTCCTCCGTCCTTGGAGTACTGCAGCAAGACGGGTCGCCCCACACCCGACCTCTCACTACAGCCAACACTGATCTGTGGGTACATCAGCGGAGCTAGGATTAACCCTAGGTTAAGGTGGACACATTATAGACAGTCACATTAACTCCTCTGGTTAAGGTGGACACATTATAAGCAGTCTCCTCTATAACCGGAATCAGCATGGCTCCCGAAGGCATCACTTCTACAACTACAATTGTTCCATTAAAACAAACATGGCAGTTACCACAGGACTACGACCATAATACACGCGTGTGTAAGACTACATAACACAGCCTTCCACAGAGGCTTGACGACTGGCCTACAATATGAACTATGATAGTTTGATGAGGCAGATGTCACACAGGAAACACTGAACCATCTCCTCAGCCAACGTACCGCAGTCATGGTTACCATTTTACCGTCACCATATTTGCTCCTCGGTCGTATAATGTACACAATACTCATACTTCAAAGCACCAGCTTCAGCACTACGTGTATCACAGCCTTAGCTGCAGGAAGTCCCAAGATTAACCCATCTAGAAAGTAGAGAATATAACAGCCTTCCACCCCCCCCCCCTCCACACACACACACACACACACACACACACACACATACACAGATACCATAGGGCCAGTTTCGCCAGTCCACCATGTACGTATATCGAAATTCTCCCCTCCAGTTTTCACTTTTCCAAAAGAAGGAACAGAGAAGGGGGCCAAGTGAGGCTTTTCCCTCTAAGGCTCAGTCCTCTGTTCTTAACGCTACCTCGCTAACTCAGGAAATGTCCAATCACTGTGTTACTGGAGGCCGTATTCAACGTACAGTCATACCGTCACCAGGAACCACCATGAGCATGTAAACACACGAGCACAAACCAATGGTCATGTAGCACGAACTGTATAACTTGTAAACGAAGCCTCGTCAGATAAACATGTCTTGGGTGTAAACATACATGCGTGAGGCAGGCTGAAGGTGGGAGGGTCAGGGAAAGGTGGTGAGAGATGGGATGACTTAGTAGTTAGTGTATGAGGAAGAGAGGTACACGGCCGGTATACAAACATGACACCGCCCCGTCTGTCTACATCAACAAACTGTGTCAACTTACCTGGAATGATATGATGTCATCTTGTGACAGAGCCAGAGGCTTCGTGACGGCCAGACGCACAGGTTCGGGTCCGTCCATGACCTGCGCCAGGTCCTGGCTGCCGCAGTAGTCGCTCTGGTGGTTCCTGGTCACCTGCAGCCATGGCGAGGCTACCACAGAGCCGGACTGGCAGTGGGAGAGGAAGTGTTACCACACGAGTAGAGTCACGGTAGCTGTGTGGACACCGCAGATGTGTGGCTACCACAGGTGTATGGTCACCCCACGGGCATGGTTACCACAGGTACATGTTATCTCAGGTGTGGGGTCACCCCAGGTGTGGGGGTCACCCCAGGTGTATGGTCACACAGGTATATGGACACCCAAAGTGTATTACCACCTCAGGTGTGTACTTTATAGTTTGTATAACACTGTCTTCTCTTTAAGTATTCTGTGAATCATGAAATTTCACATTTCTATTTATGAAATGAAACACACACAAACAAACACACACACCACTCACACACACACACACACACACACACACACACACACACACACACACACACAAAGAGCACTGAAGGAAGCATCTGGGAGATGAAGGAGACATACTTGTAGAGAAAGAAGAAAAGTTTGTGGAGACACAAGTCCAGATGGAACAGGAGAAACATATCAGAAATCTTACCAACGTAAACATTAATTTCAGTCGTTCATTGTATCAATAATTATGCTAGGTTGATTCTACACACATACGTACACCTCAGCAGATACACAGATAATAATAATAAATGGATTAGAATAAATTCCTGCTGAAGAAATGTAAGATGAATGGCAGACGATCCATCAGGATCAACGAAGGTCATCAGTACATACAGACAGTCAACACTGAGCAACTCACAGCAAAGTCAGCTTGTAGTGATGTGACCTGGACGTCAGGGTATATCCTCAGGTTGTCCACGGCCCACTGGTTCTTACCATTGTGCTTCGGTTGCCACAACCTGAACCTGACCACACCGGACTCGCTCTCTACCACCTCCTCCTCCAGCTGGGCACGGAACAGACTGCGGGAAACACACACACACACATGACCCAGGTGTTCCTGCAGGAGCGACCAACACACACACATGACCCAGGTGTTCCTGCAGGAGCGACCAACACACACACGACCCAGGTGTTCCTGCAAGAGCGACCAACACACACACATGACCCAGGTGTTCCTGCAGGAGCGACCAACACACACATGACCCAGGTGTTCCTGCAGGAGCGACCAACACACACACATGACCCAGGTGTTCCTGCAGGAGCGACCAACACACACACGACCCAGGTGTTCCTGCAAGAGCGACCAACACACACACATGACCCAGGTGTTCCTGCAGGAGCGACCAACACACACATGACCCAGGTGTTCCTGCAGGAGCGACCAACACACACATGACCCAGGTGTTCCTGCAGGAGCGTCCAACACACACATGACCCAGGTGTTCCTGCAGGAGCGACCAACACACACATGACCCAGGTGTTCCTGCAGGAGCGACCAACACACACACATGACCCAGGTGTTCCTGCAGGAGCGACCAACACACACATGACCCAGGTGTTCCTGCAGGAGCGTCCAACACACACATGACCCAGGTGTTCCTGCAGGAGCGACCAACACACACACATGACCCAGGTGTTCCTGCAGGAGCGACCAACACACACATGACCCAGGTGTTCCTGCAGGAGCGACCAACACACACATGACCCAGGTGTTCCTGCAGGAGCGTCCAACACACACATGACCCAGGTGTTCCTGCAGGAGCGACCAACACACACACATGACCCAGGTGTTCCTGCAGGAGCGACCAACACACACACATGACCCAGGTGTTCCTGCAGGAGCGACCAACACACACATGACCCAGGTGTTCCTGCAGGAGCGACCAACACACACATGACCCAGGTGTTCCTGCAGGAGCGTCCAACACACACATGACCCAGGTGTTCCTGCAGGAGCGACCAACACACACACATGACCCAGGTGTTCCTGCAGGAGCGACCAACACACACACATGACCCAGGTGTTCCTGCAGGAGCGACCAACACACACACATGACCCAGGTGTTCCTGCAGGAGCGACCAACACACACACATGACCCAGGTGTTCCTGCAGGAGCGACCAACACACACACATGACCCAGGTGTTCCTGCAGGAGCGACCAACACACACACATGACCCAGGTGTTCCTGCAGGAGCGACCAACACACACACATGACCCAGGTGTTCCTGCAGGAGCGACCAACATTCCCGGAGTGAGGCGGGTTTGTGCGTCTGCCACCAGATGTGTTGGTCACACAAATGTCTCACATGCAGTGTGGACGTAAACACAACATGTGTGTGAACTTTATAAACACAACTGACAGTAAAATTCTCTGTAAATGGACCATTAAAATATAACAAATCTGAAAATGATAAAGACGCATTCACGGGCCGCACACGGTCGAGCGCATCGGTTCGAATCCTGGTTGCGGCGGTCGGTCCACAGTCAACCCAGCTGTTCATCCACCCCTAGGGGGGTGATCGATAAAATGGGTTCCTGGCTAACTTTTTTCTTTCACCAGAGATGGTGGTGTTGACTGGGGGATGCTGTTGGCCTGTGTCACGTCGGCCACTATGATATAAAGGAAGGTCACAACCCGTGGCTTGGTAACACTGACCCGTGTGGATCTTGGTAACACTGACCCGTGTGAATCTTATAACTAAAAATTTGTTATTGTTAAATTGTTCGTTATAATGAAGGTCCAGGTGGTAGGTAAGGTCACTGTATGACGTCATGTGAACATTATGACCTTCGTGGTGTATTGATAAACAAATGATAAAGAAATGTTGACGTACAACAAACTGGTTTGAGGAGAAACGAGTCAGCAGGAGAGAGAGAGAGAGAGAGAGAGAGAGAGAGAGAGAGAGAGAGAGAGAGAGAGAGAGAGAGAGAGAGAGCCTCACCTGGGCGTCCTGTACTGGGAGGGGAGAAGTTCCTGCAGGAGGGACCAGCTGATGCCGCCGTCCGTGGAGTGTTCTAGGACGACGCTGCCGGCGCTCAGGGTTTCCTCCTGGTCCGCGGGGAGACACCCGCTGCCAGACCCGCCTCCCACCACCAACATGAACTGGATGATGTCCACGTGGTCTGCGCCGAGGTCGTCCGTCTCCAACTGACGAACACCAGGCTGGCGGAGACATGGGCGTTATGTACACATTAATAATGGTTGACTTCCGCCAAACATCATTTCCGGTCAAAGGTGACATATGTCATATGTATTATCACATGTTAACTACAAAATGACTTATATAATAACGTACAAGTGTTGTGGGAAGGTAAGAAGGTGGGGTAGTCAGCTGTAGGGCCAGCCACATTATCCATGTGACACTGAAATGACGTACAAACCTCCACATATGAGGAGCGACCATGGCATGCACGACCACAGACGATGACCCACTACACATGTTCAACTCTGAAGATAACATGCTAACCCAGAGTGTGTGTGTGTGTGTGTGTGTGTGTGTGTGGTGCAGTGGGTTCTTAGTTGGGTGTGTATGTTGAAGTGTGATGATGTCTTCCCTAACAACCATGACCTGAACCCTCATGTCTTCCCTAACAACCATGACCTGACCCCTCATGTCTTCTCTAACAACAAAAGTCCACATCAAGGTCGGACCTTAACTGGAATATTGAGAGAATTATGAAACAGAAAAAACAAATAAGGGAAAATAGTTACGAATTTTGGAGGAAGTGAAAAACCTGTCATTTGAAATGTGTGGCAGGTCATAGTTATTGGGGAATACATGAGAGGGCAGAGGGTTACAAAACTTCGACGTGCAGGGAAAGAAACAGTTGTCAAAACGGCCCACTCTTGGGTTCCCGACGGTCACACAATAATCATGTGAAGCAGCAGGTTGCCCAGTGGTTGGGGGGCACACAAGCAGCCAGCTCTCGGGAGAAGGTGGGGTTAGGGGGTGGGGGGTCTTGACGACCCTACGACGCCTGGGGCTGGTACCCCTAGTGACGAGGGGCACCAGGCCTCCTGCTGCAGCAGACACCATCATCACTACAGCACAAACAGTGTTACTCACAGCACCGAAGTAAAGGCTGTTCCCGGACACGACGCTGCCACACCCCTCCTCCTGTGGTGTCACCGACCCGCCTGTGAGGTGGAAGTCGTACTTGGAGATGTCGTCCTCGTCGTCGAAGGTCGTGTCAACTTGCCGGTGGAGTTTGTGGAGCGGCAGACACTTGTGTCCGTGGAACGTGTCATCACACCTGTCGACCCAACAACACTTCTTCACTACACATATCTTCAGGACACGACCAACCATCCTAGGGTCGATCTACAGCGCAACATGCAGTATGGATGGCAGGATTGTTATCTCGTGTCTTAACATGGGGTCAGGAAGTGTTGGGTAGAGAGAGTAAACAAGTGTTATGTGATGTCTGACCTGCAGCCTTGCATGGTGCAGTAGCCATGGCCAGAACACAAGCCTGGGCACTGCCGCCCGATGTACAGGTTGTCCACAGCCCAGGACTCGCCCACCTCGCTCTCCTCCGTCTGCCGCAGTCGCAGCCGCGTCGTCGGCGACCTGCCAACATACAATACCCTGATGTGTCTGGTGAGGTTAGCACGAACACAACACTCATACAAGGTTCCCTGATCCTCCGTCAAGTCCAGACGACTGACACGGTAATCAGTCAGGAAAACATGTATGTCAGGATCACTGTTTGATGCTACCGGACTCCGCCTACTCTGGGTTACGCAACCAGTGAAAACTTACCTTTGGCGAGGCCGAACCATTTCAAGTATAGTCTCATCAAAGAACTTCTCACTCCAAAGGAATCTGCACTTCTCTGCTACTGTAAACACCAGCCTTGGGCTGCACTAGCCCTTAGAAAGGTCACTGGCTACCACCAGGACTCACAGTACCTGGTCCTGGGGTAATTATAAATAAAGAAAACCGCGTGCGAGGCGGTGCTGGTCTTGTGTGACGCAGTCATGGTTGTGTGTGGTCAATATGTACATATATATATATACATGTCATCTTACCAGGTGTGTGTGGGAAGCCTGAGGGTGACCCTCTTCCACAAGTTGAACTCGGAGGCGTGGTAGACGGTGCCCCGGGAGAAGTGTGACTGACACCCAGGTGTGGAGGGCGAGCAAGGGCGGTGCACCAGCTGCCACGTGATGCCATGGTTCAGGGAGTACTCCAGCACCACCTGTCAACACCCACACAGTATATACAACACCACCTGTCAACACACAAGCACTATATACACCAGACATATCATTTTGGATTCATATATTTCCTCAGGAGGATCTAACATGATTGGAAATTAAGGCTGATGGAGCGACTATACACAAGGCTTCCAATAGTTTACACAAAACCAGTTTGTGACTTGCGTCATACAAGACGTTGTAAACAAGTTTACCTTATTGGGTGTGTCCAGCGTCTGTTCGTCTTCACATCCAATAACCAGATCAAACTGCATCATGTACGAGGGTCCGACGCCGATGGACTTGGTCTCCATGAAGCGGGATGTCCCGCTGGCGATGATGTCCCCGAAGACCAGGGCGGAGTCCCGACCACACGCCCCGCCCCCCAGCTCCCCCAGATGGAACCTGACAGAAACGGATATACGAACTCACGTAACCACACCTCGCTGACACGCATCATGCACGTCATGACGCAAACTATTAACACGTCAAGATGGACGGGATGATGATGACACACACATGTCCTAGACGGATCCCGTCCATCATCATTCTGTCACTTGTTGTATAACTCCTGTGTCCACACCCACGTAGCCTGGCCCACACCACAGCTACCAGCACGTAGCCTGGCCCACACCACAGCTACCAGCACGTAGCCTGGCCCACGCCACAGCTACCAGCACGTAGCCTGGCCCACGCCACAGCTACCAGCACGTAGCCTGGCCCACACCACTACTACAAGCACGTAGCCTGGCCCACACCACAGCTACAAGCACGTAGCCTGGCCCACACCACAGCTATCAGCACGTAGCCTGGCCCACACCACAGCTACCAGCACGTAGCCAACCATTATCACCAACATGTTTGGGAAACTCTCGTTGATAAGTTACCATCTAGTTCGCCACACTGTGGTCAACCACGCAGGTTCTCGGCCAGCGCGACCCCCCGACCCCAGGTGAAGTGGCTCATCTTACCTGAGGGAGTTGTTGGCGGCAGCACCGTCGCTGAAGTCCAGCTGGATGTTGTTGAAGAGTTGTGAGGTGATGGTGAGGTCGTCCATGGCCCAGATGTCCCGTCCTGCGCCTGAGTGCTTCTCTTGCCACACCTGGAACCTGCAGCCAGGGCCCCTGGCGCCGGCCGGCAGCTCCAGCGAGATGTGGCTGTCCGGGAAGAGGAAGGTCAGTATCAACTGTGGCACCGGGGTCAAGGTCAACTGACCTCCCTCAGCCACAGAGGTCAAGGTGAGAGCAGGTCAACAGGGAGACCCACTTGGGTCAGGGTTTCACTTGCTGTCTCGATTATAGCATATGTGACAGATGTATGGTCCAACAGATGTGTTGTGTAGCAGGTGTGTGGTACAGCAGGTGTGTGGTACAGCAGGTGTGTGGTGCAGCAGGCGTGTGGCACAGCAGGCATGTGGCACAGCAGGTGTGTGGTGTAGCAAGTGTGTGGTACAGCAAGTGTGTGGAACGAGGTGTGTGGTACAGCAGGTGTGTGGTGCAGGTGTGCGGTATAGCAGGTGTGTGGTGCAGCAGGTGTGCGGTACTGCAGGTGTGTGGTGAAGCAGGTGTGTGGTGAAGCAGGTGTGTGGTACAGCAGGTGTATGGTACAGCAGGTGTGTGGTGCAGGTGTGCGGTACAGCAGGTGTGTGGTGCAGCAGGTGTGCGGTACTGCAGGTGTGTGATGCAGCAGGTGTGTGGTGCAGCAGGTGTGTAGCAGGTGTGTGGTGCCGGTGTGGGGTACAGCAGGTGTGTGGTGCAGCAGGGGTCTGGTACAGCAGGTGTGTGGTGCAGCAGGTGTGTAGCAGGTGTGTGGTGCCGGTGTGCGGTACAGCAGGTGTGTGGTGCAGCAGGTGTGCGGTGAAGCAGGTGTGCGGTACTGCAGGTGTGCGGTACAGCAGGTGTGTGGTACAGCAGGTGTATGGTACAGCAGGTGTGTGGTGCAGCAGGTGTGTGGTGCAGCAGGCGTGTGGTGCAGCAGGCGTGTGGTGCAGCAGGCGTGTGGTGCAGCAGGTGTATGGTACAGCAGGTGTGCGGTACAGCAGGTGTGTGGTACAGCAGATGTGTGGTGCAGCAGGTGTATGGTGCAGCAGGTGTATGGTACAGCAGGTGTGTGGTGCAGCAGATGTGTAGCAGGTGTGTGGTGGAGGTGGATGACGTACCTGGGTTCCTTGTGGTGTCTGGCATGGAGTGTGTGGAGGAGGTGCCAGGTAACGCCACCGTCACACGAGTAGTGGACGTAGACGCTCTCGCTGTCACGGTCCGGCCCGGGACACTTGCCCACCTGCAGCAGCATAACCAAGTCTCACTCACTCACTCACTCATCACAACACCAACCCTAGCCAGCCCGACCCACTAACCATCTCTTAATGACTATAACTACACCGGTGGATCACATCCCCAAATTTACTTAGAATAAATAGATTCCAGGACCAACCCGTCCTCCTCCAAGGTTAAACTTGACCCAACACAATAACACCTCATTGTTTATATGTCTAGATCCCACGTCTCCTCTGCATGACGTCCTCACACATGACCCACACACATGTCTAGCGTCATCCACGTTACAAACATATTTCTCAAATGTTCAACTGAGACACCAACTTGGTTCGTCAAACGACACTCACATCTCCAGTCCCACTTCCATCTTACATACACAACACCAGCACTATACATGAACCTCAACACTACACATGAATCATTCAACATTTCATTTTCGTCAGGAGTTTCCAGTAAGGTTCAACACGTCACCGGTCCACCACACTGCCCAACTGCCTCTCCTCGTTACCAGCTTGTCATCAGCCACGCCTCCTCCGTAGTCACAATCATACAACGTTTCACCTCAAGCACTGTTTCCCATCTCCAATCTTCAAGTTAACTATCTTCATAATCGCCTACATTATTCATCTTACCAGTTTGATCCTAAGATATCACATCTGTGCATAAGAACTGTGTCATGTTCTCCATCGCACCAACTTCGTGTATGATCCACACATCACATTCCTGTACACCACCAATCAAAGGTTTGCTTCCATCCTTCGTCCAGCGCCCCTGCAGGAGTTCTCTCACTGTCCTACTGACTCCTTATTGTTGATCTTTTCTCTGTAAGGTGCTCCTGTCTAAACGTCCATCCGTCCCTACTGCTCCTGTCTGTCTGTCCTGTTCCTGTCTCTCCGTCCGTCCGTCCAGGTCTGAGCCACTTCAAGCCTCATGGAAGTTGCCAGACGCACGATAACTAACCCACATACACAGTTGCCAATGATTCAACCATTTCTTTGGCAGGAATTCCTGGCTGCTGGGGCGATATATTTTCGGAGAACATTATGTTGTTCAGCGGGAAGGATGTGTTAGCAATATGGACACTGTCGAGAGGGAAAATGGCGGGTGAATGATTGTACTACTGAACAATGCTATACGCCGTTCAGAACATGATGGCCAGGGCGGGGGTGGAGGGTGAGTGTGATGCTCTGTGTTGTTGCCAGGGAGGAGGAAAGGGAGTGGTGGTGGTGGTGGTGAGGGAGAGTGGATTTGCAGATCAGGGAGGGAGTAATTGGAGATGGTAAGGGAGGATACGATAGCCTGGGAGGGATAAAAGTGTGTTAGTACATGGAAGTATATGGGTAGGACAGATAGCAGGAGAGTTGATGGTCCATAACGCGAGTCGCTGAATCAGCACCAGTGTTTGCAACAGTCCAGCACTACCCTACACACCTCTCCCTCCGGCTCAACTGTCAGTAAAAACAAGTATAGATACTATCATATTAATCGTGTAGGAAAATGTGGACGGGAAAAGGTTGTTGATAATATTATGATCACTATTTACTGGCTTTTCATCGAGCACAGTGAGTCATATTGTCCTGATTTGTGGTAATTACTGTATATATTACCGCCGCTCGCTAGGTCTCAGACCATGCGATTCAGACCACAGTCTTGTGTCACATCATTGCGTCTTACCATCTCATTTCATGTTTGGGAAAGTATCGTTGGTAACAAGTTACCACCTTGGTTGTCACAGAGGTCAACATGTTGTCAATACATGTTCTCGACCAGTCTACAGCTACTGCCCAGCTGGCGGCAACAAGTAGGTGTGTGGGAGGGTCGTTATAAAGGAAGGTGAGGCAGGGTCCAGGTCAAGGTGGGTGGAATATTTTGATCAATGGAACTGTGAGTGTCGGACGGAGGAAGCTGTTTACAAAGTTTATGTTGAAGAATATTCAGGAGATGGTGAGCCACGAGTGCTGATCCCTCTCCCTCTACTGTACACATCAGTTAAGACAAAATGATAATCATACTGATCATGACACACTGACACACAACTACTCACACACTGACCTTGACACACTGACACACAACTACTCACACACTGACCTTGACACACTGAGCCTCACACTAACACAGGACGGAGTCACGTCGTCTGCTGCATCTTAGAAGTGGTCGCCATCCAGATAATAATAACAAGTCATCCACAACTTTAATGTTGTTAAGATGAATTATGCAATGATGAGAGACAATTGTCAAACATATCCAGAGAAATCATATATATATATATATAAATGGAGGGTACGTTGATGTAGTAGAGGACTTACGTCGCTGACGGTACCGGCTACGTAGTGGAACTGGAGGAAGTGGGCGTGTGTGGTGTTCACGTCGACTGTGGTGATGGCGCGAGGTCCTCGACCACTGAACACGGCTGCTGTCCCCGACCCCACCACACCACAGCTGAGGCTGCTCTGCCCGCCCACCATCTGCAGCCACACAAAAACACAGTCAAGACAAACGTGTTAGAAAACATGGAAGACGACTGGAGTAAACCGTGTGATGAAGCTCTGTGTAGGGGACACCAGCACACAGGATGAAGCTGTGTGTGGGGACACCAGCACACAGGGATGAAGCTGTGTGTGGGGACACCAGCACACAAGGATGAAGCTGTGTGTGGGGACACCAGCACACAAGGATGAAGCTGTGTGTGGGGACACCAGCACACAAGGATGAAGCTGTGTGTGGGGACACCAGCACACAAGGAAGAAGCTGTGTGTGGGGACACCAGCACACAAGGAAGAAGCTGTGTGTGGGGACACCAGCACACAAGGAAGAAGCTGTGTGTGGGGACACCAGCACACAAGGATGAAGCTGTGTGTGGGGACACCAGCACACAAGGAAGAAGCTGTGTGTGGGGACACCAGCACACAAGGAAGAAGCTGTGTGGGGGACACCAGCACACAAGGATGAAGCTGTGTGTGGGGACACCAGCACACAAGGAAGAAGCTGTGTGTGGGGACACCAGCACACAGGCAAGGATGAAGCTGTGTGTGGGGACACCAGCACACAGGGATGAAGCTGTGTGTGGGGACACCAGCACACAAGGATGAAGCTGTGTGTGGGGACACCAGCACACAGGGATGAAGCTGTGTGTGGGGACACCAGCACACAAGGATGAAGCTGTGTGTGGGGACACCAGCACACAAGGATGAAGCTGTGTGTGGGGACACCAGCACACAAGGATGAAGCTGTGTGTGGGGACATCAGCACACAAGGATGAAGCTGTGTGTGGGGACACCAGCACACAAGGATGAAGCTGTGTGTGGGGACACCAGCACATAAGGATGAAGCTGTGTGTGGGGACACCAGCACACAAGGATGAAGCTGTGTGTGGGGACACCAGCACACAAGGATGAAGCTGTGTGTGGGGACACCAGCACACAAGGATGAAGCTGTGTGTGGGGACACCAGCACATAAGGATGAAGCTGTGTGTGGGGACACCAGCACACAAGGATGAAGCTGTGTGGGGGACACCAGCACACAAGGATGAAGCTGTGTGTGGGGACACCAGCACACAAGGATGAAGCTGTGTGTGGGGACACCAGCACACAAGGATGAAGCTGTGTGTGGGGACATCAGCACACAGGGATGAAGCTGTGTGTGGGGACACCAGCACACAAGGATGAAGCTGTGTGTGGGGACACCAGCACACAGGGATGAAGCTGTGTGTGGGGACATCAGCACACAAGGATGAAGCTGTGTGTGGGGACACCAGCACACAAGGATGAAGCTGTGTGTGGGGACACCAGCACACAAGGATGAAGCTGTGTGTGGGGACACCAGCACACAAGGATGAAGCTGTGTGTGGGGACACCAGCACACAAGGATGAAGCTGTCTGTGGGGACACCAGCACACAAGGATGAAGCTGTGTGTGGGGACATCAGCACACAAGGATGAAGCTGTGTGTGGGGACACCAGCACACAAGGATGAAGCTGTGTGGGGGACATCAGCACACAAGGAAGAAGCTGTGTGTGGGGACACCAGCACACAAGGATGAAGCTGTGTGGGGGACATCAGCACACAAGGATGAAGCTGTGTGTGGGGACACCAGCACACAAGGATGAAGCTGTGTGGGGGACACCAGCACACAAGGATGAAGCTGTGTGTGGGACACCAGCACACAAGGATGAAGCTGTGTGTGGGGACACCAGCACACAAGGATGAAGCTGTGTGTGGGGACATCAGCACACAAGGATGAAGCTGTGTGTGGGGACACCAGCACACAAGGATGAAGCTGTGTGTGGGGACACCAGCACACAAGGATGAAGCTGTGTGTGGGGACACCAGCACACAGGGATGAAGCTGTGTGTGGGGACACCAGCACACAAGGATGAAGCTGTGTGTGGGGACACCAGCACACAAGGATGAAGCTGTGTGTGGGGACACCAGCACACAAGGAAGAAGCTGTGTGTGGGGACACCAGCACATAAGGATGAAGCTGTGTGTGGGGACACCAGCACACAAGGATGAAGCTGTGTGTGGGGACACCAGCACACAAGGAAGAAGCTGTGTGTGGGGACACCAGCACACAAGGATGAAGCTGTGTGTGGGGACACCAGCACATAAGGATGAAGCTGTGTGTGGGGACACCAGCACACAAGGATGAAGCTGTGTGTGGGGACACCAGCACACAAGGAAGAAGCTGTGTGTGGGGACACCAGCACACAAGGAAGAAGCTGTGTGTGGGGACACCAGCACACAAGGTTTCAAATGATGTTTGATCGAAAAACGTTCACAAAATGAGGCCCCGCTGGTGTAGATCTCCCTCACCCACACAGCACAAACGTTGCCCACAACCTCTACCATACACTTGAACACTTTGAACACACACAAAGCGCCTGAGATAACCTAACCTAACCTAACCTCAGATATCTTGATGATAAGGAAGCAAGACTCGAGCACATAATTACCTTGAGAATGTTGGCGCTGTCGACGACGTGGTTGGTGAAAGCCTCCGACACATACACTAGGTTATCACGGTCGGCCGCCTGACACGCCTCCCCGCTGTAGCCGTACTCACACCTGCCACCACACAACACTCACTCACAATGTGGCCGCCAGCATCACCCACCTCTCAGGTCATCGTACACACAGAGAGAGAGAGAGAGAGAGAGAGAGAGAGAGAGAGAGAGAGAGAGAGAGAGAGAGAGAGAGAGTACCTTCAGATATCTACAATAAATATAAAAAAGATACACATTCACGTGTGTGTGTGTGTGTGTGGGGTGTGTGTGTGTGTGGTGTGGTGTGCGTGGTGTGTGGTGTGTGTGTGGTGTGTGTGTGGTGTGTGTGTGTGTGTGTGTGTGGTGTGTGTGTGTGTGGTGTGTGTGTGTGGTGTGTGGTGTGTGGTGTGTGGTGTGTGTGTGTGGGTGTGTGTGTGTGTGTGTGGGGTGTGTGTGTGTGTGTGTGTGTGGTGTGTGTGTGTGTGTGTGTGTGTGTGTGTGTGTGTGTGTGTGGTGTGTGTGTGGTGTGTGGAGGACAGACCACCTCGTCGTCTTACTTGCAGCCTCCGTCAGGTTGGCAGAGCCCTCGACCGCTGCACCCCTGGCGACACTGGCCGATGAAGACGTTGTCCAGGGCCCACCACCTGGACGCACCAGCTGCCTCTTCCTCCTCCGCCGCCACCTGCCGCACCCGCAGCCGCGTGTTGGACGTGAGAGACATGTAGGGCAGCGGCAGCGTCACCAGACTCCACCTGCGGCATCACGGCAGACAACCATGTGAGACTTGCAAGCAATCACCAAGTGCACCTCTCTCTCTCTCTCTCTCTCTCTCTCTCTCTCTCTCTCTCTCTCTCTCTCTCTCTCTCTCTCTCTCTCTCACACACACATACACACACACACACACACACACACACACATACAAACATGAGTTAGCCCACAGACAATCCCTGTTCTTCGTTGTTCCCTCTAAGCTGGTCGATAAATGGGGACCTAGATGAGGAAGGTGTGTGTGTGTGTGTGTGTGTGTGTGTGTGACTACTGACCTATCAAGTTGTTCTGGTCGTAGGGAGGAGGTGAGGGTAGAGTGGGTGCCCGGGCACGCCCCTGGCAGACACCGGTTGTGTAGGGCCGTCCAGGTGGCTCCACCGTCCGAGCTGGTCTGCACCTCCACCTGGCTGAGTCCGTCGCCACACTCCAGGTTGACACGAGCCTGTACGTGGGACACTCGTCACAACCTCCTCACTCTCCTACAACCACTGAGTCTTGTGGTTAAACAGCACACAACTCGACTGACACCAACCAGAGGTTACGTACAAATATCATCATTATTATCATTCAACAATAAACATTAGATTAATGAGGGAAGGCGTCCAGGGGAACCTCATGATATGAGGTACGATGAGGAGATCAAGGACCAGCGTGCCACACCAGACACACACTTGTGCCAGGTGGAGGAGGAGGAGGAGGAGGAGGAGGAGTGTGAGGACGAAAGACTGAGGCTGGACGCGACGCGCTGTCAGTCACGTGGTCGTGTCTGTGGTCATGTGTGAGTCATACGAGTGGTGCAGGTCACATCCAACCTAGGTGCCAAGTAACAACAACCTCGCCTCCACAACTACACACAAGTGTTGTGCGTGACGTATGTCATGTTCTCAGAGTGTTTACTTGTGTACACACAGCTGGTGTATGTATTGTGAGTGGCGTCTGACCTCCTCACAATGTGGCCAGATGGTGTGGACGGAGCAGTGTGGCCCAGATGGTTCTGATGTTTTGCATGTGGATGTAAAGTAATGTGTTACCAAGTGGAGAGGAAAACGTGGATCATAAAGAGTGGATCACAAGCAGGAGGGAACACTGTGCACACCCAACTGTCGGAGGCGAGGCTCAAGCTGCAGGCACGAAGGAGGGAGGCATTACGTGGCCCAGAGAGAGAGAGAGAGAGAGAGAGAGAGAGAGAGAGAGAGAGAGAGAGAGAGAGAGACGGAGGGACGGACGGACCTGGAAGAAGTGTGAGGGTCGGGCTGGCAGCCACGGTAGGAGGCGCAGGTGGTCGAGGGCCCACACGTCCGTCTGGTTCCGGCTGGCCTGCGTCTGCTCCAGGCAGAACCTGTAACACAGCGGTCCTGATGTACTATGTACTACCCTACACCATCCCTGTAACACAGCGGTCCTGATGTACTATGTACTACCCTACACCGTCCCTGTAACACAGCGGTCCTGACGTACTATGTACTACCCTACACCGTCCCTGTAACACAGCGGTCCTGACGTACTATGTACTACCCTACACCGTCCCTGTAACACAGCGGTCCTGATGTACTATGTACTACCCTACACCGTCCCTGTAACACAGCGGTCCTGATGTACTATGTACTACCCTACATCGTCCCTGTAACACAGCGGTCCTGATGTACTATGTACTACCCTACACCGTCCCTGTAACACAGCGGTCCTGATGTACTATGTACTACCCTACACCATCCTGGGTGTAGGGCAGGTCTGCAGGCTGTGCCTCACATCAGACAACAGATAATCCTACAATTATATCAAATTATTATCATTTATCTTATTATCGAAATTACTGAATCAAAGAAAGTGTTAAGAGGTTACTATGACCACAGCAACCACTCATTGTGGGATGACCCACCTGACGCAGACCACTCCTGCCATACCTACCTGACGAAGACCACTCCTCCCATACCCACCTGACGCAGACCACTCCTGCCATACCCACCTGACGAAGACCACTCCTCCCATACCTACCTGACGCAGACCACTCCTGCCATACCTACCTGACGAAGACCACTCCTCCCATACCCACCTGACGCAGACCACTCCTGCCATACCCACCTGACGAAGACCACTCCTCCCATACCTACCTGACGCAGACCACTCCTGCCATACCTACCTGACGCAGACCACTCCTGCCATACCTACCTGACGCAGACCACTCCTGCCATACCTACCTGACGCAGACCACTCCTGCCATACCTACCTGACGCAGACCACTCCTGCCATACCTACCTGACGCTGACCACTCCTGCCATACCTACCTGACGCTGACCACTCCTGCCATACGTACTAGACAGGTGTGGCAGGACGACCACTCCTGCCATACCTACCTGACGCTGACTACTCCTGCCATACGTACTAGACAGGTGTGGCAGGACGACCAAAGTTTACACCTGGACGACTACCACACAGGTGTGGTGGGGAGGTTACCTGGTGGGAGACTACCACAGGTGTGGTGGGGAGGTTACCTGGTGGGAGACTACCACAGGCGTGGGGAGGTTACCTCGTGGAAGACTACCACAGGTATGGTGGGGAGGTTACCTGGTGGGAGACTACCACAGGTGTGGTGGGGAGGTTACCTGGTGGGAGACTACCACAGGCGTGGTGGGGAGGTTACCTGGTGTCCTGGAGCTGCAGGTGTGGTGGGACGAGGAGGGTGTACTCCTGGTGGGTCCAGGCCAGACGTTCCTCCCCAAGCAGGTCTCTCTGCTCCCCACGTTCGCTGTACACAGACACACTCACCCTCCCGCTGTGGCTGGTGTAGCACTCGCCCAGCTGCAGTGATACGCTCAACACACCCACAGACCTGCCAGGTGGTAACACCTCGGGTCAACCACATAGATACCACATATACGCACATACCTGCGTCAACCACATAAATACCACATATACGCACATACCTGCGTCAACCACATAAATACCACATATACGCACATACCTGCGTCAACCACATAAATACCACATATACGCACATACCGGCGTCAGTTACATAGATACCACATATACGCACACACCTGCATCAACCACATGAAGACCACACACACACACACACCTGCGTCAAACACATAGATACCACATATACACACCTACGTAAAGAAAACTGTACATACACAGATACACATCAGTACACATACATCAACGTCAATTAGTTAATTGACAGATTTTATATATATATATATATATATATATATATATATATTCCTGTTGTTATAAAGACGGTTTAAGGTTTAGAAGATGACAAGAGACGTGTAGAAATGTATGACAGTACCTGGTACCCAGGTAGGACAGTACCTGGCATCCAGGTAGGGGGTGCAGATCCTACGGTTGCCTTCACCAGAGAACACCATTCTCTGTCGTGCCTCACAGCGCGTCACGCTCCCTGCCTCCACCGTCCACCTGCGTCAGCAACAACTTGTTGTACCACAACCATAAGACCTGACCTGCTGCTAACATGTTGTACCACAACCATAAGACCTGACCTGCTGCTAACATGTTGTACCACAACCATAAGACCTGACCTGCTGCTAACATGTTGTACCACAACCATAAGACCTGACCTGCTGCTAACATGTTGTACCACAACCATAAGACCTGACCTGCTGCTAACATGTTGTACCACAACCATAAGACCTGACCTGCTGCTAACATGTTGTACCACAACCATAAGACCTGACCTGCTGCTAACATGTATATTATAGTACAACCATATGATGAAGGTGTTACAAGTATTTTGTGTTACTCCAGAGTTTTAATGCACAGATCAAGTGTAAACTTGAGCAATACTATTACATATATGACACATTACTCATATACCATCATACATGTTATCATGTTGATCATATACCATCATACATGTGATCAATGTCGATCATATATCATCAAGCATGTGATCAATGTTGATCACAATTCATCAAGCATGTGATTAATGTTAGTGTCACCTACTGGTACTGGGAATCGACTGATGTCACCTACTGGTACTGGGAATCGACTGATGTCACCTACTGGTACTGGGAATCGACTGATGTCACCTACTGGTACTGGGAATCGACTGATGTCACCTACTGGTACTGGGAATCGACTGATGTCACCTACTGGTACTGGGGACGACTGATGTCACCTACTGGTACTGGGAATCGACTGATGTCACCTACTGGTACTGGGGGACGACTGATGTCACCTACTGGTACTGGGGAACGACTGGTGTCACCTACTGGTACTGGGGGACGACTGATGTCACCTACTGGTACTGGGAATCGACTGATGTCACCTACTGGTACTGGGGACGACTGATGTCACCTACTGGTACTGGGAATCGACTGATGTCACCTACTGGTACTGGGGGACGACTGATGTCACCTACTGGTACTGGGGAACGACTGGTGTCACCTACTGGTACTGGAGGACGACTGGTGTCACCTACTGGTACTGGAGGACGACTGGTGTCACCTACTGGTACTGGGGAACGACTGGTGTCACCTACTGGTACTGGAGGACGACTGGTGTCACCTACTGGTACTGGGGGACGACTGATGTCACCTACTGGTACTGGGGGACGACTGGTGTCACCTACTGGTACTGGAGGACGACTGGTGTCACCTACTGGTACTGGAGGACGACTGGTGTCACCTACTGGTACCGGGGGACGACTGGTGTCACCTACTGGTACTGGAGGACGACTGGTGTCACCTACTGGTACTGGAGGACGACTGGTGTCACCTACTGGTACTGGGGGACGACTGGTGTCACCTACTGGTACTGGAGGACGACTGGTGTCACCTACTGGTACTGGAGGACGACTGGTGTCACCTACTGGTACTGGGGGACGACTGGTGTCACCTACTGGTACTGGAGGACGACTGGTGTCACCTACTGGTACTGGAGGACGACTGTGTCACCTACTGGTACTGGGGACGACTGTGTCACCTACTGGTACTGGAGGACGACTGGTGTCACCTACTGGTACTGGAGGACGACTGGTGTCACCTACTGGTACTGGGGACGACTGGTGTCACCTACTGGTACTGGGGGACGACTGGTGTCACCTACTGGTACTGGAGGACGACTGGTGTCACCTACTGGTACTGGAGGACGACTGGTGTCACCTACTGGTACTGGAGGACGACTGGTGTCACCTACTGGGTACTGGAGGACGACTGGTGTCACCTACTGGTACGGGGGACGACTGGTGTCACCTACTGGTACTGGAGACGACTGGTGTCACCTACTGGTACTGGAGGACGACTGGTGTCACCTACTGGTACTGGGGACGACTGGTGTCACCTACTGGTACTGGAGGACGACTGGTGTCACCTACTGGTACTGGGGACGACTGGTGTCACCTACTGGTACTAGGGGGACGACTGGTGTCACCTACTGGTACTGGAGGACGACTGGTGTCACCTACTGGTACTGGGGGACGACTGGTGTCACCTACTGGTACTGGGGGACGACTGGTGTCACCTACTGGTACTGGAGGACGACTGGTGTCACCTACTGGTACTGGGGGACGACTGGTGTCACCTACTGGTACTGGAGGACGACTGGTGTCATCTACTGGTACTGGGGGACGACTGGTGTCACCTACTGGTACTGGGGGACGACTGGTGTCACCTACTGGTACTGGGGAACGACTGGTGTCACCTACTGGTACTGAGGGACGACTGGTGTCACCTACTGGTACTGGAGGACGACTGGTGTCACCTACTGGTACTGGGGAACGACTGGTGTCACCTACTGGTACCGGGGGACGACTGGTGTCACCTACTGGTACTGGAGGACGACTGGTGTCACCTACTGGTACTGGAGGACGACTGGTGTCACCTACTGGTACTGGGGACGACTGACCCGCTGGGTGGAGAGTGGAGGAAGTACTGGCCGAGGATCAGGTCGTCGTCAGGAGGCAGGACCCGCAGGTCCAGCAGTCGTGTGGTCGTCCAGGAGGTCGTCGGGTCCCCCTCGAAGACAAGGCTGTTGCCCTCTGACCCACACGCTTCCTGGAAGGTCAAATGACGTCTTAACCTCCTTACACGTCAGCATCTTCATCATTCCTCTTTTGTGCAAACTGTATATAATACAACTGACCATATATCCAACCCTCGACGTGTACTGCACACGTGGGGCAGAGGGATACAATACTCCTCTGGGCGCGTGAGGCATCGAACCCTAGCCTTGCCGTGCTGACCTACCTTCACTTTAGCTCCAGGGAAGAACATCCAGTTGGTCGGGTCGATCGGGTCGAAGTCATCAACGATCGGGTCTTGTGAGGCTTGGTTGGTGGTGAGGGCGACGTCGTCCAGGCCCCAGCAGGTGTGGTGGTCGTGGTGGCCAGCCTGCCACTTGATGCACACCCCAGGTACACGGTACCGCAGCGGTACAGGCTGGATGTGTACCTCGCTTGACGCACCAGCCCTGCACGTTACACACAAGAGGCCTTGGTGTTAGTACAACCCCTTGATAAAGACATTAATGACCCAACTAGGCCATTGGACTGCCAAACATACTGTGAACACTCACTTGCCAGTAGACTAAGGAAATTACGTGAATATTCTTACACAGAACATCTAAAAACATCGGTAGAAATACTGTGGCATGCATGGTAACACACCTGCTGATAATTACTAGAACAATTTAGTTCATGCACTTCAACACTTCAAAACAAGTAACACACTGTAATTTCTGCCGTTCAGCATAATACTGACTGCCGACCCTGCTTAGTCACTGGTGGTAATAGTTCACATAAGGCAGCATCAACTGGTCAGGTTGGGCTCTAGGTGCACGGGGGTCCGGGCGTGCGGCAGTCCTCGTCAAGCAACGGCCAACGTTCCCCAGGTCAGGTCGGCCTTGTACGTGCGCTATTCACATACAGCGGTGCACCCGGCCTACGTCCTTCGTACAGCTCACTGTTTTCGTACACACACTGCTACTGTTGACACTCGGTCCCTACTGATGTACCCTTACCCGTGCTCTGTTGGATCCTAACTTGGCGACAAAGATCTCACTAGGGTCGACCTAATGTTTACACACACACACACACACACACACACACACACACACACACACAAATAACAAAGTCCTTATCTCCCTGCCTATTCCGTCCAGTTACATACAGTTTACATATATATATATTTACGCATATATTGACGTACAGGAACGGACAAAACATGTCTCGGTTTAGTTCATCTTTGGTGAGAAGAAAAAAGGAAAGTGACAATTACTCACGTCTACGCAGGTGTTGGTAGACCTGACTGTTGGAGGAAGGAAGGTTATATGAAGAAGGAAAGACAGGAGGAGGAGGAGGAGGAGCCACAGTTGCGCCTTCAAGTAACACACAACAAGAACACTAGTCGTTGTAGAGATGTATTCCAGTGATTGTAGTATAACCTATCATCATCCAAACAACAAACTCTCAAATTATCTACAAATTATAACTCAATCCACCTTGAGAGAGATGTTCAGGATTTGAATCAACATTTAATAACGTTTATATAAACTAATATAAATTAGGAGAGTGAGTGTAAACACGAAAGTTGAACAATGAAAAAGAATTTTTTTTTTTTGTCTATTTTCCTGGTCAGTTGTTACAGCGACTACCATACGTGGGGATACAGAGGCAGGAGGTACCACCACGAGGGGGTACCATAGTGCAACAGACAAGAGGTACCATAAACACGAGGTACTGTACTCACGTGTGTACCTCCTCACAGTACAGTACTCACGTGTACGTGTGTACCTCCTCCCACGAGGTACAGTACAGTACTCACGTGTACGTGTGTACCTCCTTCCACGAGGTACAGTACAGTACTCACGTGTACGTGTGTACCTCCTCCCACGAGGTACAGTACTCACGTGTACGTGTGTACCTCCTCCCACGAGGTACAGTACAGTACTCACGTGTACGTGTGTACCTCCTCCCACGAGGTACAGTACTCACGTGTACATGTGTACCTCCTCCCACGAGGTACAGTACAGTACTCACGTGTACGTGTGTACCTCCTCCCACGAGGTACAGTACTCACGTGTACGTGTGTACCTCCTCCCACGAAGTACAGTACTCACGTGTACGTGTGTACCTCCTCCCACCAGGTACAGTACAGTACTCACGTGTACGTGTGTACCTCCTCCCACGAGGTACAGTACAGTACTCACGTGTACGTGTGTACCTCCTCCCACCAGGTACAGTACAGTACTCACGTGTACGTGTGTACCTCCTCCCACGAGGTACAGTACTCACGTGTACGTGTGTACCTCCTCCCACCAGGTACAGTACTCACGTGTACGTGTGTACCTCCTCCCACGAGGTACAGTACTCACGTGTACGTGTGTACCTCCTCCCACGAGGTACAGTATCACGTGTACGTGTGTACCTCCTCCCACCAGGTACAGTACTCACGTGTACGTGTGTACCTCCTCCCACCAGGTACAGTACTCACGTGTACGTGTGTACCTCCTCCCACGAGGTACAGGCCTCGCCAGCCAGGGGGTCGTCGTGGGCGTCTTGGTGGGGTGCGGGGTGCGTCCTGATGCGGCTCAACCTCCCCAGCGGTGGTGAGCTAACCTCCCCACTCCCCTCAGCCTCCTCTCCCCCGACCACCACCATGTGATCAAGTCCGCTACCTTCCTCTGCAACGTAGGCGCTCACTACCGGGCCGTACGACCGGTACTTCGTGGGTGTACCGGGGAAGAACTGAGCCTGGTCGTCTAGCGGTGCTCGGCCGTACATGACGTGCACTGTCGTCTGCCCAGGACACGAACCAGCGCCCAGGGCGAAGTGCAGCTGCCGGGCTACCGGGAGACAAGGTCATAACACCATTTTCTTTCTTGTGATACACAATAGAAAACGGGATAATCATTCCCTTCTATAATGTTCCTGTCAGTATTTATCATTTATAATAAGTCATTTATGTTGCACAATGCTATTGAATAATTCATATGTTAGTATGTTATCATATGTTAATATGTTATCATATGTTGATATCGTATGTCATTATGTCATTATATGTTAGTTATCATATGTTAGTATGTTATGTATTAATGTTATCATATGTTAGTATATGTTAGTATGTTATCATATGTTAGTATATGCTGTTATCATATGTTAGTATGTTATGTTAATATGTTATCGTTTGTTAGTATGTTACAATATGTTAGTATGTTAATGAACAGATCTGAAATCTCCCATATCACCTAACGGATCGACCTATGATCAAAACATAACTAAATCTATAACTCTCGATCTATCATAACTTCACAACACAGTCCAGTGTTGTGATCAGACACACACCTCATACGTACATGATGTTGTACATACATACGTACATGTTGTACATACGTACATGATGATGTAGGTACATACGTACATGATGTTGTACATACATACATACATGATGTACGTGGTGGAGACTGGCCGACGGTACTGACCTCTGGATAGATCCATGGGTAAGGTTGTGATGGAAGCGTCTGGCTTGGTGAAGTTGACAGCTGACCCATGCAGGAAGTTACCCACCTCCCTACCAACACTGCCTCCCTCCACCTCACTCCTGCAGCAGACCAGAACCACACTCACTCCTGCGTCACCACACCTAGACCTACTACAGGTCACCATACCCAGACCTACGTAAGGGTCACCACACCCAGACCTCCTACAGGTCACCACACCCAGACCTATTACAGGTCACCTCACCCAGACATACGCACAGGTCACGGGTCACCATACTCAGATCCACCACATTTAAACATGCAGGTCATATAGAACCTCATAATTAATCATGAGGACAGGTCATATAGAACCTCATAATTAATCATGAGGACAGGTCATATAGAACCTCATAATTAATCATGAGGACAGGTCATATAGAACCTCATAATTAATCATGAGGACAGGTCATACAGAACCTCATAATTAATCATGAGGACAGGTCATATAGAACCTCATAATTAATCATGAGGACAGGTCATATAGAACCTCATAATTAATCATGAGGACAGGTCATATAGAACCTCATAATTAATCATGAGGACAGGTCATATAGAACCTCATAATTAATCATGAGGACAGGTCATATAGAACCTCATAATTAATCATGAGGACAGGTCATATAGAACCTCATAATTAATCATGAGGACAGGTCATACAGAACCTCATAATTAATCATGAGGACAGGTCATATAGAACCTCATAATTAATCATGAGGACAGGTCATATAGAACCTCATAATTAATCATGAGGACAGGTCATATAGAACCTCATAATTAATCATGAGGACAGGTCATATAGAACCTCATAATTAATCATGAGGACAGGTCATACAGAACCTCATAATTAATCATGAGGACAGGTCATATAGAACCTCATAATTAATCATGAGGACAGGTCATATAGAACCTCATAATTAATCATGAGGACAGGTCATATAGAACCTCATAATTAATCATGAGGACAGGTCATATAGAACCTCATAATTAATCATGAGGACAGGTCATACAGAACCTCATAATTAATCATGAGGACAGGTCATATAGAACCTCATAATTAATCATGAGGACAGGTCATATAGAACCTCATAATTAATCATGAGGACAGGTCATATAGAACCTCATAATTAATCATGAGGACAGGTCATATAGAACCTCATAATTAATCATGAGGACAGGTCATATAGAACCTCATAATTAATCATGAGGACAGGTCATATAGAACCTCATAATTAATCATGAGGACAGGTCATATAGAACCTCATAATTAATCATGAGGACAGGTCATACAGAACCTCATAATTAATCATGAGGACAGGTCATATAGAACCTCATAATTAATCATGAGGACAGGTCATATAGAACCTCATAATTAATCATGAGGACAGGTCATACAGAACCTCATAATTAATCATGAGGACAGGTCATATAGAACCTCATAATTAATCATGAGGACAGGTCATATAGAACCTCATAATTAATCATGAGGACAGGTCATATAGAACCTCATAATTAATCATGAGGACAGGTCATATAGAACCTCATAATTAATCATGACAGGTCATATAGAACCTCATAATTAATCATGAGGACAGGTCATATAGAACCTCATAATTAATCATGAGGACAGGTCATACAGAACCTCATAATTAATCATGAGGACAGGTCATATAGAACCTCATAATTAATCATGAGGATATTGTTCATTTGTAATCATCATATTCACTGCTTCATTTATCTCTCTCATCAAAGAAAATTATTCACAATTACTCACTAAAAACATCAAGACATTACCATCAGGAGATAATTATTATTATCATCATTATCATTATTATCATTATTACTGTTATTATTATTATTATTATTATTATTATTATTATTATTATCATTATTATTATTATTATTATTATTATTATTATTATCATCATAATCATCATTATTATCATCATTAAGTATATACAACCACACGGTATCATCACACTTGTGACCCACAGGTCAAGCTGACAGACCTGTCCACAATGGCCAGGCTGACAGACCTGTCCACAATGGCCAGGCTGACAGACCTGTCCACAATGGCCAGGCTGACAGACCTGTCCACAATGGCCAGGCTGACAGACCTGTCCACAATGGCCAGGCTTATAGACAGTAGCCCCACACACGTCAGAGGATCTGGTTCAGATCATGAGGTATGGAGGCCACAGTAGGCCACAGGAGGCCACAGTGGGCCACACCACAGGTCAGGTCAACATTACCAGATACTGGGGTCAATCTTGGGGTTCTCGAAGTCATCCCTGAAGATGTAGCCCCGCTGGTCTCTGCCTGTGAACCTTGACCTCTCCAGTAGCAGCTGAGCTGGTGACCCGTCTGTAGGGGACGTAGACAGTTCACTTCCTGGTCACATACCTACATATACTGGTCAGGTCAGGTCAGGTCAGTCCACTGGTCACATCTGTCTCACGGTCAGGTCAATATCATTAGCACAGTCAATCAATTGCTCAGGTCAGCCTGCTGGCCAGGTGCACCTGGTGGTCAGGTCAGGAAGGTTACATGTTGAGCAACACAATATAGCGGTTTTACTAGTCTGCTGGTCAGGTCAGGCAGGTCAGCTATGCAGGTCACTCTGCAAAACCGACCACATTGCAGCACAGGTCACTTTAAAGAAAACGAGTCGTGAGTATGTCAGGTCACAATACGGTCTGGGAACTTCATTAGGTCATGTTAGGGTTAGAGTAAAGGTCAGGTTAAACCAGTAATTAATGAGCTACACATAATGTGTTACTGTGGAGGTCACTCTGTATGGTACAGTACGTACGTCAGGGTGAACTCTTGACTCTAACATGATGTTAGGAGTTAGACAAGACTAACTACGAGGTAAGGTCTTTGTTAGATCAATATGTTAGGCAGGACCAGCTGCTGGTCAGCGCTCATGACAAACCTAACACAGTGAGTAGATTAACACAGGTGTGACTCCTCACCTTACGATCAGATCAATGTAGCACACTGAACCTCCCTCATGTGGTATGTGAGGGATTACACATAACCTTTGCTCACAACACACACGAACAACTGACCTTTCCTCACAACACACACGAACAACTGACCTTTGCTCACAACACAGACGAACAACTGACCTTTGCTCACAACACACACGAACAACTGACCTTTCCTCACAACACACACGAACAACTGACCTTTCCTCACAACACAGACGAACAACTGACCTTTGCTCACAACACACACGAACAACTGACCTTTGCTCACAACACAGACGAACAACTGACCTTTCCTCACAACACAGACGAACAACTGACCTTTCCTCACAACACAGACGAACAACTGACCTTTCCTCACAACACAGACGAACAACTGACCTTTGCTCACAATACAGACGAACAACTGACCTTTCCTCACAACACAGACGAACAACTGACCTTTCCTCACAACACAGACGAACAACTGACCTTTGCTCACAATACAGACGAACAACTGACCTTTCCTCACAACACAGACGAACAACTGACCTTTCCTCACAACACAGACGAACAACTGACCTTTGCTCACAACACAGACGAACAACTGACCTTTGCTCACAACACAGACGAACAACTGACCTTTGCTCACAACACAGACGAACAACTGACCTTTGCTCACAACACAGACGAACAACTGACCTTTGCTCACAACACAGACGAACAACTGACCTTTGCTCACAACACAGACGAACAACTGACCTTTCCTCACAACACAGACGAACAACTGACCTTTGCTCACAACACAGACGAACAACTGACCTTTGCTCACAACACAGACGAACAACTGACCTTTGCTCACAACACACACGAACAATTGACCTTTCCTCACAACACAGACGAACAACTGACCTTTGCTCACAACACAGACGAACAACTGACCTTTGCTCACAACACAGACGAACAACTGACCTTTGCTCACAACGCAGACGAACAACTGACCTTTGCTCACAACACAGACGAACAACTGACCTTTGCTCACAACACAGACGAACAACTGACCTTTGCTCACAACACAGACGAACAACTGACCTTTCCTCACAACACAGACGAACAACTGACCTTTGCTCACAACACAGACGAACAACTGACCTTTGCTCACAACACAGACGAACAACTGACCTTTGCTCACAACACAGACGAACAACTGACCTTTGCTCACAACACAGACGAACAACTGACCTTTCCTCACAACACACACGAACAACTGACCTTTCCTCACAACACAGACGAACAACTAACCTTTGCTCACGACACACACGAACAACTGACCTTTGCTCACAACACAGACGAACAACTGACCTTTGCTCACAGCACAGACGAACAACTGACCTTTGCTCACAACACAGACGAACAACTGACCTTTGCTCACAACACACACGAACAACTGACCTTTGCTCACAACACAGACGAACAACTGACCTTTCCTCACAACACAGACGAACAACTGACCTTTGCTCACAACACAGACGAACAACTGACCTTTGCTCACAACACAGACGAACAACTGACCTTTGCTCACAACACAGACGAACAACTGACCTTTGCTCACAACACAGACGAACAACTGACCTTTGCTCACAACACAGACGAACAACTGACCTTTGCTCACAACACAGACGAACAACTGACCTTTGCTCACAACACAGACGAACAACTGACCTTTGCTCACAACACAGACGAACAACTGACCTTTGCTCACAACACAGACGAACAACTGACCTTTGCTCACAACACAGACGAACAACTGACCTTTGCTCACAACACAGACGAACAACTGACCTTTGCTCACAACACAGACGAACAACTGACCTTTGCTCACAACACAGACGAACAACTGACCTTTGCTCACAACACAGACGAACAACTGACCTTTCTCGCAGACTTCCATGACGCTCAGGTCCTTGAAGAGAATTTGGTCCCTCAGTGACCCCTGGGCTCTGCTCAGGAGACACACAAGATTCACATCAGCTTTAACAGTGGTGGTGGAGGAGGAGGTGGTGGTGGTGGTGGGGGGGTGGGGGGTACTGGAGGTGGGGAGGGGGGGGGGTTGTTGGAGGGAGGGACAGGAGCTAATGTACTGGTGGAGCCACTGGTGGCCAATGCCAATGTTGTTGGAGGGGAGAAGCAATATTACAAATGACCTTAGTAATAATTCCTGATGTTTTTATAAATCAATTTTTGTAGTGTGTGTGTGTGTGTGTGTGTGTGTGTGTGTGTGTGTGTGTAAAATACAACTAGAAACAGCACATCAAGTTTTTGAGTCCTTAATATATAATACAATGGATCATTATCTTGGTAGAACACGACAACAACTTGTTTATATGACAAACGTAAGTCGTGACTGACCCCCACCCCCCTTCCTGGCAGCTTGTGTGGTGCCAACTTGTGGGTAACTTACAGGAAGGCGACGCAGCCGGTGCCGGAGGGCGGCGCCATCCAGAGGAAGGAGAGATGTGAGCGTGGCTTGTGGGAGATGTGGGAGTGCAGCACAGCACACACCAGGCCCTCCGACGCCCCGCCCTGTACACAACATATGGAACGTTACTTTCAATCATGAAAACAACATAGCACCACATTCACAGGGTCGAGAGACGAACATTTCATAGAAAAAACACTGGAGGGATGTGGTATATGGGGAGCAACGTAATGGCGGCAGGCTGACAGCTACCACTGGCACTGACAGGTACCACTTGCACTGACCAAACCTTTACGTTTTTAAGCCAGTCTAATAATGTGAACAGTTCTTGGAAAGGTGTGGGGATAGAACAAGCAGTGGACGGAACATGAAAACGAGAGAGAAATTTGTTGGCTAAGATTAAGAAGTATTTTTGTAGCATAAGTGTGGCGGATGAATGAGCAAAGTAAATGTGGACACCACATAGAAGTGTAAACGTTTGTATGACGGTGGGAAATGTTCAAGAGATGGGGGCCTCACAAGGGTTACTCTCCCTCCCTACATGGTATAACCAGGTCATTACACACATACAGACAGACAGACACAGAGTGAGTGGTGAGGTACTGACGTGTAGTGAGGCCGGTAGCGTGAGGTAGTTAGCGCTGGTGAACTGCTTGGTGAGGGCGTGCACACCCGTCATCAGGAACCCGTCGAACACCACGTTGGCCGTCACCAACACTGCCACAAGAACACACACACACACACACATCAACATCAATACTTCGAAATATTCATCAACTGTACAACATATCCCACAATGTTATACACAATGAATCAAGAATCCCTCATCTTCACGTAACAGCTTATAAGAACTGATCTAACTGGACACAATTTGTTTCATTTTAAGAAAAAATCCTTAAGATAGAATTTCAAATCTCAGGAGGGAGTGAGGGTTGTCATAGTGCCTCCTCATCATACGTGACAACTATAGTCTCCATCTCTCCTTCCCCACGGGGTAGGATCGACGACCCACCTTCGTACACTGCCTGGGGTTCGTAGCCCTGCGCCGGGGTCCTCTTGCCGGTGAACTCTACCCTCAGGGTCACGTCCTGTTCTACGGCGCCCGAGGGCTCCCCGACCCTCGGGTACTGACACATGAAGAAGAAGGGCGACGACACTGGTCCGAAGGAGGTTGATGGCTGAACCTTGGCCACGGCCCTGTCTTCATCCTCGTCCGTGGCAGGTTCGCTATCGTCATCACGGACGAGGACGGACGTGGCAGGTTCACTATCGTCATCACGGACGAGGACGGACGTGGCAGGTTCACTATCGTCATCACGGACGAGGACGGACGTGGCAGGTTCACTATCCTCATCACGGACGACATCTGAGCCCTGTATGACATCATCGGTGCCACGTACTTGGTCGTCCTTGCTTGCGACATCAGGAAGAACTCCGACACTCGACTCCTGCAATATAAGAACCACGTACGTAGCATCAGCTGGGTCATACAATACCTCAAGGTGAATAACATTTTACATGCAGGACGTCAACTGTTCCTGCTCCTCTGGAACAGTAGCAGTGAATGGCAGGCAACCACCTACCAAGGAGGCGCTACGTCTGGGTGTAGGGAGTGGCGCAGTGAAGCACACTGTGGCGTCTGTTACGTACCCTCGCTCAGGCTCAGGTCACTGTCTTTTATCCGCCTTTATCTTGTGTACATGTGGGTTGTTGGTCTTCAGTTCCAGTCCCACTACTTGGTCTTACACACAACACTTGACAACGTAAATAATCATACATCTCTATATTTTCTCTCTCCCCCTCCACTTTTCCCCCACAAGTTCACTTGGCAACACAGCCAACTGATAACCCACCATCAGTCGAGATGCGCTGGGCAGGGAGGTCCCAGTGCCCGCTTGACCGCTCATTATACGACTAGGATCAATCCCGCCTCAGTAGCAGCAGCTCCTGCACCACCCGTTTTACTCTATCAACTTCTGCAACATCTGTCAGGAATCTTACCTTCTCCTGTGGCCGTGGCTGCTGCTCCTCTGCGCTGCCAGATTTTAAAGTATAACATCGTATCGTTTCCGCTTCAGTGGTGGATGGAGTTACGCTTAGTGAGGTACAGGAACACCTGTTGTTCGCTTCGTGGATCTTGATGACATGTCTAATAATCTCTCTGCCATGTGAATATATTACATCGCTACTCTGTTTTATTTCCTCCTTAATTTCAGCAACTATGAAAAGCTTTATGTTTGAACACAGGAGACGTGAGAGCCATGGGCTGTACCAAGACGTGCTTCCAAGCGGAAGGAAACATTGACTGGAAGCCTCGCCCTCAAACCTCGAAGTGTGGTGTTAGGACAGCCATAATCCTTGTTCATCTGAAGTCGACATATGTCCGAAATCTGTTTTCTCTTTCTGATTGTAACCATGACCCAGACGTGCGTTCCAACATGTTTTATTCCATTTATTTGAATAAAGTAACAACTTTTGCATGTACAAAGGACGTATGAACACAAGAAACAACAGGGTAGTTTGACGACCTTAGTGTATGACGTAATGGAACAATAATTAAGATATTAAACAACATGACACATCATATCAGAATTACTCATGTCATTGTCTTTAATAAAAAGTAACTTCTTTTTTCCTCTCCTGGAGGCCAGTATTATCTATTAACAGTAACAATACATAATAATCATTTACAGTTCTCGCATCAATATCTATATGAATTAACCAACTTTACGGTCAGATGAAGCGCAGAGGACAGTATTATAAACGGTTCAATACATCAACATTCCCTCGTCTCTCTAACAACATTACCACAAAATCTGACTTACTTCTTCAACAACCTCAGGGAAGAGGTTAGTGTGGGCGTCTGGGGCTGACCCAGGTGCGGGCGTGGCTGGGTGGGGTTCGGGTTCGCCCGCTCGGACACTCACGCCCACACTGCTGGCCACAACCAACCATAACCCAAGGTAGATTCTCTGGAAAAAAAAAAACAAACATATGTTTACGTCTGCAGCTGGACAACTGTGGCTACTACTGATAACAATACATCTTGGGTTGTCTTATAACATACTGCAAATAGTTTAGTTGTAGTTATTGCATTTACTATCTGTAAAGTTACTGTTACTCATAATTTAGTATTGTTACTTTCACCTGTTGCACGATTATCTTAATATAATCTTGTAAATGAAGAGAATTCATGTTGGTCAAGCTCCGGTGAGTGGGTCATGCTCGCCAAGATCACGCCGCGCATGTGACCCCACAACACACAGCTGTGTCCACTAGAGTTCCTGTGTGTCTGCTTCAGTGTGCTGCATCTTCAACGTTCTGTGTTTGTTCGTCTTCATTCACATAATAATTCATCAACGATGAAATAGACGATTGTTTTCTCTTTGCAAATTATACTTGCTCGTCGTTATACCTACACCAGAGCCTACCATCTACAGCAATTGTTTCCACTGATCATCTCACATGTTCAAGGTATTGACGACACGTCGCTTGCCTTGCACCACATCTACCTAATTCCTTCTATCCTATGCACGCCTCCCACCCTCCTGAAGGCTGAGGCAGTGGCATAAATCTTTCACTCAATCCTTCCATCTGTTTCCCTCTCTCCCTTCGTTCTCCCTCAGTCCTCACACGCTCGTTGATCCTCTTCGTCTTGCTTCTCTCATCCTCTCCAGATGTCCCAAAACATTTTAGTACACCTTGGTCAGTCTGCACTTACCATAATACTTCCTTCTTACGCTATCATTCGTTACAACATCAACCCTCCTCACACCACCAGTTGGCCTCAGGTATTTCATCTACAACGCATCCATCCTCTTCTGTTCTTTTTTCTGAGACCAAGACGCATATACATAAAACACCATCTGGACTTCTATACTGTCAAACATCTTTGCCCTGACAGACAGTGACCTGAACTTTCCTTCCTCACTGCACCAACGACCTTAGCCTTCCTCATCCTCTACTTCACCTTCCATAACACACCCTTGAAGCACAACCACCTTTACCAGGAGCAACTCACCTCCCTCCCGCCTTACTTGCACACATGTGTTACTCGTCTTATCAAAACTTCTCATTGCATTTAGTAACTTTCCGCTCACACCATCAGTTCTTAACACCTTCCACAAGTCATATCTGTCAACTCTTGTCATACACTCTAAATCCATAGATGCCACGTACAGTTTACTGTCAATTTATAAGTACTTTTCCTGAAGCCATGTTGTTCCTCCCAAGTCTGATGCTCTTCGCATGTCACCAGCCTCTCAACCACCACTTAAGTATGTATCTCAACCATGTACACAGAGTACCTGATGGGAACTATTTACCGCTATACTAAGAGAATCTAACCTCGGTTCATCTGTGAGACAGCAAGGTAGGCTAACCTCCAGGATTACGATGGGGAGATGGTTTAAGCTCATCGTGGACTGGGGTTGGGCTACCTTGCTTTCGCGCAGACGGACCGGGGTTCGGTTCGCAGGTTACTGAGATGTATAGTTTACATTACTAGGAATACTCAGTAGACGTACACCTCAGTCAACCATCCACTGGTGTCCTTTACATTGATATAACACTATACAGGTATTCTTCCAGTCCTCAGGCACTAAGAACCCTAACTAATTCACAATAATGTCAATCCTTTCCCTAAGAAACTCCTGCCGCCAGACCAGTTCTCAATAAACCATTCACTATGACTCATTTCGCACACCACCTCGTCCCAAGCCCACCACATCCGCCATCCTGTCACTCAATGCTTGAAACTCTTCAACACACTCATTTCTTCTTCATCAGTTTCCACCTCCTTATCTGCTCCTCTTACTATCACTCATCTGCTCTCGTTCTTTCGCTGTTAACCGCCTTCCAAAACTCCCATCCCAAATCCTTGTTCTTTTTCGGCTCCCGTAGCTTCGTGTTCAGCTCCTGCCACTTCCTCTAACAACAATACATCTTGGGTCGTCTCAATAACTGATTAACATACTGCAAATAGTTTAGTTGTAATTATTGCATTTACTGTCTGTAAAGCTACTGTTACTCATAAATTAGTATTGATAATTTCACCTGTTGCACGATTATCTTAATATAATCTTGTAAATGAAGAGAATTCATGTTGGTTAAGCTCCGGTGAGTGGGTCATGCTCGCCAAGATCACGCCGCGCATGTGACCCCACAACACACAGCTGTGTGTCCACCAGAGCTCCTGTGTGTCTGCTTCAGTATGCTGCATCTTCCCAGTCACTCACACTCTTTCCCTTCAGATATCGTCCATAAAACTATCTTTTCACTTTTACATGAAATTTGACTTCTTCATTCCTCTATTCATAACCCTGTCTCATCCGCTCACCTTCCGTACGCCAACACTTCACCCGCACATGCAAGAATTACTTCCCTTATTATCTTCCATTCTGGCCCACTTCCCTTGTTTTATTTCCTCTTATCTTATATCACTCTTCGCTCCGTCTTGCTGTCTCTGCACACATACACATCTGTCCTAAGCTCACCCACGGTCACCACTTCTTCCTTAAACACGTCAGTGTCTCCTACCAGTAAACCCCAGCCAACCGTCCCGCAAGTCTCGACCAAGAGGGCGAATAAGGGTTCGGAGGAGCGACCCACTGTGGGGCAGTAGCGTGGGACATGGTAGCCCACAATGTAGTAGCTTGGGACACGGAAGCCCAGAACATGGTAGCCTGGGATACCGTAGCCCAGAACGTGATAGCCTGGAACACGGTAGCCTGGGATACGGTAGCCTAGAACATGGTAGCCTGGAACCCTACCACTCGCTATCCTTTCTCATACGTTCATCTCTCACCTCCTGCAGACCACACGTCGTGCACTTTACCAGCACTAAATGTCAGCAGCGCTTCCCATACCACCTTCCATCCCGCCCTCACCCAACCCCCTAGTTTGTTTACTTTTACCTTTGCCACTATTCATCCATTTTCCTTTGGTATCTCCAGACACGATTGTGTGTTCCAAGATCACTCAATGTCACCGCTGTTCCAGCATTGTATGAAGTCTGACGAGTTAAGGAAACACAAGTCTGACGGGTATATTTACAGAAGAGGCCTGCGCAACAGTGTTGCTAGCAGTGCTTGCTACGTCGTCCGTACCTCGCCACCTCAAACAAGCGACTGACAATGGAGAGCGGTAACTACCGTTCATACAGCTAGAGAGCAGCACTCGCATACACGGTAGGGTTCACACACACACACACACATCTGTGACACCACACCTCTTCCAAGACAACGGGGCCGACTTAAGGATCCACGATGTCTGACGTTTGTTGTTCTCACCTTGCGGTAAGTCTGAAAATTCCGACCCAGCGGCACCGCGGTGCGGGAGCGGCGCGCGGCGGCCTGGACTCTCCCTTACGACTATCGCGTGGCGGAGGCCGTCCAGCAGGTCGCTGGCTGCTCTTGGGTGCCCCTGGAGCGCACACATTGTGGGAGCAGAGGACCTCCCTCATCCTTCACAGGATGAGGCCACCACCCATCCTGCCGAGGTGGTTCGAACGAGATCCGATGCTTACGATCACAGCCAGGCGATCACAGCGACTGGCTGCGTGTTCCCGCACGTCGGCATGGGCCACGATCTCTCTCTCAATGTATGTATGGTTCAAGGTGAAATGCCTGAGGATTGGCGGAATGCATGCATGGTGCCATTGTACAAAGGCAAATGGGATAAAGGTGAGTGTTCAAATTACAGAGGTATAAGTTTGTTGAGTATTCCTGGGAAATTATATGGGAGGGTATTGATTGAGAGGGTAAAGGCATGTACAGAGCATCAGATTGGGGATAGAGTAGTGTGGTTTCAGAAGTGGTAGAGGATGTGTGGATCAGGTGTTTGCTTTGAAGAATGTATGTGAGAAATATTTAGAAAAGCAAATGGATTTGTATGTAGCATTTATGGATCTGGAGAAGGCATATGATAGAGTCGATTGAGATGTTCTGTGGAAGGTTTTAATAGTATATGGTGTGGGAGGTAAGTTGCTAGATAGTGAAAAGTTTTTATTGAGGATGTAAGGCATGTGTACGAGTAGGAAGAGAGGAAAGTGATTGGTTCCCAGTGAATGTCGGTTTGCAGCAGGGTTGCGTGATGTCTCCATGATTGTTTAATTTGTTAATGGATGAGGTTGTTAGGAAGGTGAATGTAAGAGTTTTGGAGAGAGGGGCAAGTATGCAGTGTGTTGTAGATGAGAGGGCTTGGGAAGTGAATTAGTTGTTCGCTGACGATACTGCGCTGTGGCTGATTCGGGTGAGAAACTGTAGAAGGTGGTGACTGAATTTGGTAAAGTGTGTGAAAGAAGAAAGTTGAGAGTAAATGTGAATAAGAGCAAGGTTATTAGGCTCAGTAGGGTTGAGGGACAAGTAAATTGGGAGGCGAGTTTTAATAGAGAAAACTGGAGGAAGTGAAGTGTTTTAGATATCCGGGAGTGGACTTAGCAGCGGATGGAACCATGGATATATATATATATATATATATATATATATATATATATATATATATATATATATATATATATTTATGCTATTCGTCATTTCCCGCGATAGCGAGGTAGCGTTAAGAACAGAGGACTGGGACTTGGAGGGAATATCCTCACCTGGCCCTCTTCTCTTTCCTTCTTTTGGAAAATTAAAAAAAAAAAAAAAAACGAGAGGGGAGGATTTCCAGCCCCCCCTCAGCTCCCTTCCCTTTTAGTCGCCTTCTACGACACGCAGGGAATACGTGGGAAGTATTCTTTCTCCCCTATCCCCAGGGAATAATATATATATATACCTCCGTGTTGTACAGTTAGGTTATGTAAAATGCTATCTGCTGGTTGTGTGAGTCTATGGAAGATGACCAGTGGAGACCCCGTTGCTCACCAACGTGAAACAAAGGTTATTGGATTACATAGTAGTCGAATAGTCGTTTCCCTCTTCAGGAGTGATCATAGCCTAGCTGTAATGCTCCCGCCTCCTACACAGGGGTCCCGTGCTGTTGGAAGTTAGTATGTTATATATATATATATATATATATATATATATATATATATATATATATATATATATATATATATATATATATCTCCCTGGGGATGGGGGAGAGGGCGACGAAAAGGGGTGGAAGTAAGGGGTTAAAAGTCCCCTACTGTTTTACTTTTTCCAAGAGAAGGAACATGTTCCTTGCGCTACCTTGCTAACGCTGGAATGACGAATATATATCCTTACACCACAAACATCAACAAACAGACCACAGTAAAGTGACCGTCCCTCAGAACACTTACCTGCACATGTTCTGGAGAAGCAAGAATCCCTCAGCATCCTGTATAGGTCCTGTACGAACAGTTCATGCTAAACTATGCCTGACTTGCTCGGTCATGCATCATGTGACATACAAACATAACAGACATGCAAACCTCATATCATTGCTCTTAGAGCAACCACCATATACCAAACAAATACAGACTATCTGCACAATAAAAGTACTTCCGATACAATATCATATCTATGTGCTCGGCACACATCTTGCCAACAGCACTGGATGCCTCCCGCCCATGATGTTCAACAGCCAACCACCAGGCGCTAAGGTAGAAATAAAAAGCTTACCCCAACCTCATACTTGTACACCATACACGTACTGACAGAACTCCCCATCCCAGTGACAGTATAAACGCACACCTTAATGACTCGACAAGCAAGACAACAACTCCAGCTCTCTGGTTTGACCTGCACTCCAGACCCACAACATGCACAACCTGCATCTACTCGGCGAGTGCTACACACGACCCATCATTCTCAAATTACAAACGCAAATTCAACGCACCAGACGACCTCCCATGCCCAAGACGCAGCTTCCGCTCAGAGAACACAAGACACACCTCACAAACATACACACATCACATCACCATCAAGAGACGGGGTCACACGTGTGTAAAACCCTCCCTCTCTGCTCAGTACCTATAGGTAATTAAACTCCATAACCTGTGGTCCCGCCCAGTAGACGTGGCTGGCTTCCTGAGTGCTGTCGGAGCCTTGGCGAGGCTGCCTGTATATTAGTTCAGTTGATACAGACAACGTCTCGCTCAGAGGGGTCCGTCTTTTGGCTGCTGACTCCTGCAGAACCGTTGGATCATGAAGGCGTCTTAGTCAAAGGACTCCTTGAAGGAGGTCCTGAAGTTGTATAATACCAATATACAGAGGCATTACTCATTGTCAATGTACGGATATGAATGCAGTCTCGTCCAGGACTTTTTGCTTGAAAGTTTATCATTTACTCGTCCCTGCCTGGAATGCAGCCCTGAGTCTGTGGGGCCCGAGCCGCCAATAGCACGGAATCGCTGCCACTTCGCCACCGACTGCTAACAGGTGGACCGTAATGGAAGACTGTGATCGCCGTGTTAGCATCACTGGGAGGACGAAACAAGCCGTCACTCACAGCGACATGACAACAGTAAAGTCTCGTCCAAAATGACTGATGAGGATGAGGAGCAACAGACTCGGGAAGACTTACTCTGCGCTCCATACTGGGGCAGGTGAAGGGTGGGTGCTAGAAGCCAGGAACTGTCTGACGGTGGTCATGTATCATATACTATGGTCGCTCAACACTCCACTACCCTCCTTCCTGAGGCTTCACTTATTGCAAACTAATGGGTGTGTGTCCCTGAAGGCGCAGCCCACTGAAAACAGGATGTGGCGTCGTGATGCCGCCACCCGCGGCCACAGCACCTCGCCGCCACCACCTCCGCCAGACCTCCTCCTGCAGACGACGCAGAAGGGATCTCTCCAGGAGCAAGAGACTGTCTCGTAGATCAACGTCAGAGGAACGTGTAAGATTTATTTTGGTGTTAAATAACGCAGGAATATTAAGGGTAGCCATGGTATGGTAAGGACGGCGGAGAGCGGGTTATGGTTAGTTGATAATGCTTATCTTCTTGTACCGAGTAGTGACGTGTGCACCGGACGTCTCCCGCCCGCAGCCCTCCCCAGCCAACACACACACACACACACACAAGGCTGCCGGCCACCAACACCTCACCTCAGACGCGACACATTCATTGTGTTATCCATGTTGGACGCGACCCTCAGCAGGCACATCAACTTAGTATACGAAGACATTGAACATCACAACCTCCTGCTGCTACACGAGGGTCACAACCCTAACCTTCCTGGGGAAGTCACCTACGACGTCACTCACGATGACTGGGGTCATCCCTGGTGTGGGAGGCCTGTAGACAATGGGGTCACACATTGGCTTAATACAGTCACCTAGTTCCACCCCCAGTCCTCCTGCCCACACTCAGCCCTACTGCCCACCACCAGTTCTCCTGTCCACACTCAGCCCTACTGCCCACACTCAGCCCTACTGCCCACCACCAGTTCTCCTGCCCACACTCAGCCCTACTGCCCACCACCAGTTCTCCTGTCCACACTCAGCCCTACTGCCCACCACCAGTTCTCCTGCCCACCACCAGTTCTCCTGTCCACACTCAGCCCTACTGCCCACCACCAGTTCTCCTGCCCACACTCAGCCCTACTGCCCACCACCAGTTCTCCTGTCCACGCTCAGCCCTACTGCCCACCACCAGTTCTCCTGTCCACACTCAGCCCTACTGCCCACCACCAGTTCTCTTGCCGACCACCAGTCCTACTGCCCAACACTAGCCCTACTGCCCAACACCAATCCTAATGCCCACCACCAGCCTTACTGCCCACCCCCAGTCCTATTGCACACCACCAGCCCTACTGCCCACCCCAGCCCTACCGCCCACCACCAGCTCTACTGCCCATCACTAGCCCTACTGCCCACCACCAGTCCTACTGCCAACCACCAGCCCTACTGCCCACCACCAGTCCTACTGCCCACCACCAGCCTTACTGCCCATCACTAGCCCTACTGCCCACCACCAGTCCTACTGCCCACCACCAGCCTTACTGCCCATCACTAGCCCTACTGCCCACCACCAGTTCTCTTGCCGACCACCAGCCCTATTGCCCACCATCAGTCCTACTGCCCACCACCAGCCTTACTGCCCATCACTAGCCCTACTGCCCACCACCAGCCCTATTGCCCACCACCAGCCCTACCGCCCATCACTAGCTCTACTACCCACTACCAGCCCTCCTGCCCACTACTAGCCTTCCTGCCCACCACAGCCCTCCTGCCCACTACCAGCCTTCCTGCCCACCACCAGCCCTCCTGCCCAAACTTCTCACCACAAGCCCTACAACTCATCATTAGCCAAACTGTCCATCATGTTGTTTACAATGACAGTAATACAGAGAAAATTCAGGTACACTACATACAAGACACGTACTTACAAAATGTGTTTGTACTGCCATATGATTACACCAAATCTCTACAGGACTCAGGGTATGTTGAATTTTGGGTACAGTGTCGAAATGTCTTCAATGATAGTGATTACAAAGCTGTCAAAACAGTAAGCCTTGAAGTGTGAAATCACTGATTTTAGGACATCGTTAATAAAGTGTGCTAGTCTATGTTCATCAGGTGCAGAACAGGGTCAGTACTTGTAATGTTCAGGATCATGGTTTCTCGCTACTTGACACATGTACATACCTTTACCCTACGTGTATTCTGGCAGTTACATTGTCTAATCCTGGTTCGGTGTGTCTTTAATCTAAAGTGATCATAGTATACAATAAAACAGCACTTGGTTTTTCATAATCTCTCAAGAGGTTTCCGTCCTTGATGGGAAGTGTGGTTGGGTCAGCTCGGACTATCCCTTTAGTTAGACAAAATCTGGTGTAAGGGCGTGAGACCAAACAGGCATATTTGGCTTGATTATCTACACTGTCATGATGCCTACGTCTGAATATGAATGCATCCATAGGAATTAGGGGCATAAGCCACTGTTATCATTTTCTGTAATCAGGGAGTGACTGGTTGTTGGAACAGTTTCCTGCAGAGCACTCCTCCCTTCCTTATTGAGAGTGCTGCAAGAGCTGGCCTGGAGTCAGTGAGATTACAGCATAAACGAGATATCTCAGTGTCATGAGAATACTATTGGGTTCACAGTGGGTAGCCTGGACCAAGGGCTAACCACCTAAATTTAGTCTTATAGTTGTAGAGTGGGTGAAACATACTTTGAGAAGATTTGGGCATGTGGAAAGAATGCAAGACTGGGAGTTTACGAAGAGAGTGCATGATAGTACAATCAAAGGGGTTGGTGAGAGTGGAAGAGTACCTGAGACATGGGCAAATAGGGTTTAGGAATACTGGAGGGAGAGAAACAGAGGAAGAATGTGGGGAATGGTGTGTGTGAGGGAGGCATGTAAGGACAGGGATAGGTCTGGAGACTCTTTTGTTGTGACCACCCCTTGATGGTAGTTCCCAGAGGATATGGGTATTAGAGATATAGATAGGTAGATAGCCCAGACCAAATAATTATCAGATCAAGTTTCTCCATTTCCTTCATTATTTTATTCCACTTTTATCCATAATTTTCTCACAATTTACCTTTGTTTTGGATGGTGTGTTTGAAAAGTCTACTGTGTTTATAGCTGAGATCCTTACAACAATAAGTTCACATTTACGGAAAGTTGGAGTTAAAAAGGCTTTGCGGTATTAGGTCTTGAATACCTAGGAGGATATCTATGCGGAACAGATGGGATAGACTGTACTGGATCAATGTGATATCATTGGGCTGAACTGACATATGAAATGGACAAGGTAAACCATAGAGTACTCTGTGATGCTTAACTGTGGATGGTAGGTTCTGTTTTTGGTTTTCATGTGTTCAAAGAAGACACACAACAAAAAATTTATTTATGAGTAACAGTACATTGTCTTTGATGTTTTCTGTGATATCACCATGGCTGTTTAATCTGTGTATGGTAGGGATGCTGAGGAGGTAAACAATGCAAGGGTCTTGGAGAAAGGAAAAGTTATGCAGTCTGCTGGGGATGGAAGGGCCTGGGAGGTGTCAATTGTTTGATGATGATATGGCACTATTGGCATATTCAAGTGAGAAACTGCAGAAGCTGGTGTCTGAATTTGGAGAAGTGTGTGATAAGAGAAAGTAGAGAGAAAATGTGAAAAGATACAGGTAAGTGGAAGTGGAGAGAAGTTGGAGGAACTGTTGTGTTTTAGACACCTAGAAGAGGATATGGCAGCTAATGGAACAATTGGAGCTGAAGTGAGCCATTTGGTAAGTGAGTGGATAACACACTTAAGTAAACTGAGAAATGTGTGGAAAGAGAAGTCACTGTCTTTAAGGGCAAAGATGGGTACATATGTTTGATGGTACAGTAGTCCAGCTGGTCCTGTATGGCTATGAGACATGGGCCTCAAACAAAAATGAAAAGGATGTGGTGAATGTGCTGGAGATAGAATGTTTAAGGAGAAATATTTAGAAAAACAAATGTATTTATATGTAGCATTTATGGATCTGGAGAAGGCATATGATAGAGTTGATAGAGATGCTCTGTGGAAGGTATTGACAGTATATGGTGTGGGAGGCAATTTGTTAGAAGCAGTGAAAAGTTTTTATTGAGGATGTAAGGCATGTGTACGAGTAAGAGGAGAGGCAAGTGATTGGTTCTCAGTGAATGTTGGTTTACGGCAAGGGTGAGTGATGTCTCCATGGTTGTTTAATTTGTTTATGGATGGAGTTGTTAGGGAGGTGAATGCAAGAGTTTTGGAGAGAGGGGCAAGTATGCAGTCTGTTGTGGATGAGAGGGCTTGGGAATTGAGTCAGTCGTTCGCTGATGATACAGCGCTGGTGGCTGATTTGGGTGAGAAACTGCAGAAGCTGGTGACTGAGTTTGGTAAAGTGTGTGAAAGTAGAAAGCTGAGAGTGAATGTGAATAAGCAAGGTTATTTGGTACAGTAGGGTTGAGGGACAAGTCAATTGGGAGGTAAGTTTGAATGGAGAAAAACTAGAGGAAGTGAAGTGATTTAGATATCTGGGAGTGGATTTGGCAGCGGATGGAACCATGGACGCGGAAGTGAGTCACAGGGTGGGGGAGGGGGCGAAAGTTCTGGGAGCATTGAAAAATGTGTGGAAGGGGAGAATATTATCTTGGAAAGCAAAAGTGGGTATGCTTGAAGGAATAGTGGTTCAAACAATGTTATATGGTTGTGAGGCGTGGGCTATAGATAGGGTTGTGTTCAGGAGGGTAGATGTGTTGGAGATGAGATGTTTGAGGACAATATGTGGTGTGAGGTGGTTTGATCGAGTAAGTAATGAAAGGGTAAGAGAGATGTGTGGTAATAAAAAGAGTGTGATTGAGACAGCAGAAGTGGGTGTACTGAAATGGTTTGGTCACATGGAGACAATGAGTGAGTGAAGATTGACAAAAAGGATATATGTGTTAGAGGTAGAGGGAACAGGGAGACCAAAGTGGAGGTGGAAGGATGGAGTGAAAAAGATTTTGGGCGATCAGGGCCTGAACATGCAGGAGAGTGAAAGGCGAGGAAGGAATAGAGTGAATTGGAACGATGTAGTATAACGGTGTCAATGTGCTGTCAATGGATTGAACCAGGGCATGTGAAGCATCTGGGGTAAACCATGGAAAGTTTTGTGGGGCCTGGATGTGGCTTTGTTATCTTTTCCTAGTGCTACCTCGCGCTCATGTGGGGGGAGGAGGGGTGTCATTTCACATGTGGCAGGGTGGCGACAGGAATGAATAAAGGCAGCAAGTATGAATTATGTACATGTGTAAATATGTATATGTCTGTATATGTATATATATGTATACGTTGAAATGTATAGGTATGTATATGTGCGTGTGTGGACGTGTATGTATATACATGTGTATGTGGGTGGGTTGGGCCATTCTTTCGTCTGTTTCCTTGTGCTGCCTCGTCAATGCAGGAGACAGCGACAAAGTATAATAAATATAAATAAAGAACGTTTAAGGAATATGTGGTGTGAAGAGGGCTGATCGAATAAAAAAATGATAGGGTAAGAAAGAGATGTACTAGTTAGAGGAGTATATATGAGAGACCTGTAGATGGTGTGCTGAAATTGTTTGGACTTATGGAACAGATGAGCAAGGAAAGGATGATTATGAAGATATACATGTCAAAAAAGGGAACAAAGAAAATGAAGAAACAAAAGAGGAGGTGGAGGGATGGAGTGAAAGTGGCTTTGAAGGCTCGAGGCCTGAGAACAACATTCTGTCGAGGAGCTGAACCAATCAAAGGAAACCACAAAAAGGTCAGTGGGGCCTGGTTGTGAATATGGGGCTAGTTTTGGTGTATCATACCTAACAGATAGAGGGTGGATGTGAGCAATTAAGGCCACTCCTTGTCGATTTCTGATGTTCCCCCTTTAACACTAGTAATGGCAAACGTATGAAAAATTATAACCTGGGGTCATATGGGGACCAAAGTATCAGATGTGGAAGTTTTGTTTTAATCTAGTACTGGCAACCACATCTCCAAAGCCTAACCAAAAAACAAATATCATTCTTATCTATACAGGTTAAAAGGCTATGAAGAATGATTCTCATTATATTATTGGAAGAGGCCTGAATCTAAGCATAGGAGTGTACATAAGAGAGAGAGGAGGATCAATTGCTGGGTGCATAGATTAAATGGTGACAGCACGTAAAGTTCAAAGGCCTTAGAAGCATTCCAAAATTTAAATTTCTATGCAGTGCTGTGTATAAAAGGCTGGGATATAACACTTGTTTTTCAAAATTTCAAGCACTCCTAGAATTCTGCTGTCTGTGAGTACGTTAGAAGGACTGATAACGGGAGATTCTGTCAACACTGCCTTGATATGAAAGAAGAAATTAGCATGCTTGATTCTGACTAACTTGAAGTCTAACTTGGACTATGATTGCCTTTTAAGAAGCTAAAAAACTTCATATAAAGAATTCTTACTTCAATCTTTATTCAAAATAGCTTAAGACCATATCATCAACACAATCACATGACACTACATTTATTATCTTGTAAGAATAGTACAAGACAGATACATTAATTCCTCATAGTTATTGGTGTAGATCTACTGCATTCTTCATGACAGGAGTCTAAACCCATAACTTAATAATGAAAAGAAAAATTACATATAATAGCACCTATATTTATGTTGTCACAGATACAATTTAAAATATGCAACACACTACTAAAAAAACAATGTGACTTTGTTTTAAGCATGAGAATATTAAGTAATAAAAACAAAAAGTTTAGAGATCTATTACCTAAACATAACGATTAAAATTATGCACTTGATTACAAGAAAGGCCTTTTGTGAATAGTTTCTTCATACTCTGATAAGTCACATAACGACTTCCTTGACTAACAGATTCTTGTTCTCAATGATTCATTATGCTTTTAAAATACTCGAAGCACATATCAAATTTCTATAATTTCAAATGAATCACTTTATCACCTAAGTGTACACAGAATTTCTTATAATTAGTTTACAAAAATATAATCTTTAAAAAAGTCTAAGTATGGTAGACTAAAGCATAACTACAGAAACACATGGCTATGAAATGAAAGAATCTACATTGATAAATTTCTAGTTAGTCACTGTATTCTTATTCAGTGGTCTTTGCCTATATTTCATGGTACACATTTACATTTAAATCATTTTTGCAGATATATTCATGGCACACACTCATACTGAAATCATTATCATAATCTAAGATTCTCTTATCTACATGGGAACTGTATATCTACAGCACTAAAAACATAAGGGTATTTGATACTGCTAGTACTGAAAAACACAAATTTCATGTTACTGATGTACATAATTACCAAATTTTTCAAAAAACACCAATGGACTTGTATTTAAAGAAAACAATGAATACTTAGGATTCTTTGAATACATTGTTTCATTCAGAACTGCACTACACACCAAGTGCTCAGAACATTGTAATAATTCTAGTTATATACATAGCATACAGTGTTAAAATTAATCATGCTCACAAGAGTAGTTGTATAAGTAGTGTAAGATGTTAAAGTTAACCATGATATCAAGAGTAGTTGCTTAAGCAGCATATGATGTCAAAATAACCACGCTCTCAAGAATAGTTGTATAAGTAGTGTACGACATCAAAATTAACCATTCTGAAAAGAAAAATCTGCAATCAGGTATATCATTAAAGAAACTCAAGAACACACACACACATATATATATATATATATATATATATATATATGTAGGTAATCCCCTATCCCCAGGGATAGTATGTATATATATATATATATATATATATATATATATATATATATGCATTCCCTGGGGATGGGGAGAAAGAATACCTCCCACGTATTCCCTGCGTGTCGTAGAAGGCGACTAAAAGGGAAGGGAGCGGGGGGCTGGAAATCCTCCCCTCTCGTTTTTTTTTTTTTTTAATTTTCCAAAAGAAGGAACAGAGAAGAGGTCCAGGTGAGGATATTCCCTCAAAGGCCCAGTCCTCTGTTCTTAACGCTACCTCGCTATCGCGGGAAATAGCGAATAGTATGAAAAAAAAAAAAAAAAAAAAAAATATATATATATATATATATATATATTATCCCTGGGGATAGGGGATTAAGAATACTTCCCATGTATTCCCTGCGTGTCGTAGAAGGTGACTAAAAGGGGAGGGAGCGGGGGGCTGGAAATCCTCCCCTCTCTTTTTTTTTAAATTTTCCAAAAGAAGGAACAGAGGGGGCCAGGTGAGGATATTCCAAAAAAGGCCCAGTCCTCTGTTCCTAACGCTACCTCGCTAACGTGGGAAATGGCGAATAGTTTAAAAGAAAGAAAGAAATATATATATATATATATATATATATATATATATATATATATATATATATATATATATATTTTTTTTTTTTTTTTTTTTTTTTATACTTTGTCGCTGTCTCCCGCGTTTGCGAGGTAGCGCAAGGAAACAGACGAAAGAAATGGCCCAACCCCCCCCCCCCCCCATACACATGTACATACACACGTCCACACACGCAAATATACATACCTACACAGCTTTCCATGGTTTACCCCAGACGCTTCACATGCCTTGATTCAATCCACTGACAGCACGTCAACCCCTGTATACCACATGACTCCAATTCACTCTATTCCTTGCCCTCCTTTCACCCTCCTGCATGTTCAGGCCCCGATCACACAAAATCTTTTTCACTCCATCTTTCCACCTCCAATTTGGTCTCCCTCTTCTCCTCGTTCCCTCCACCTCCGACACATATATCCTCTTGGTCAATCTCTCCTCACTCATTCTCTCCATGTGCCCAAACCATTTCAAAACACCCTCTTCTGCTCTCTCAACCACGCTCTTTTTATTTCCACACATCTCTCTTACCCTTACGTTACTTACTCGATCAAACCACCTCACACCACACATTGTCCTCAAACATCTCATTTCCAGCACATCCATCCTCCTGCGCACATCTCTATCCATAGCCCACGCCTCGCAACCATACAACATTGTTGGAACCACTATTCCCTCAAACATACCCATTTTTGCTTTCCGAGATAATGTTCTCGACTTCCACACATTTTTCAAGGCTCCCAAAATTTTCGCCCCCTCCCCCACCCTATGATCCACTTCCGCTTCCATGGTTCCATCCGCTGACAGATCCACTCCCAGATATCTAAAACACTTCACTTCCTCCAGTTTTTCCCCATTCAAACTCACCTCCCAATTGACTTGACCCTCACCCCTACTGTACCTAATAACCTTGCTCTTATTCACATTTACTCTCAACTTTCTTCTTCCACACACTTTACCAAACTCAGTCACCAGCTTCTGCAGTTTCTCACATGAATCAGCCACCAGCGCTGTATCATCAGCGAACAACAACTGACTCACTTCCCAAGCTCTCTCATCCCCAACAGACTTCATACTTGCCCCTCTTTCCAGGACTCTTGCATTTACCTCCCTTACAACCCCATCCATAAACAAATTAAACAACCATGGAGACATCACACACCCCTGCCGCAAACCTACATTCACTGAGAACCAATCACTTTCCTCTCTTCCTACACGTACACATGCCTTACATCCTCGATAAAAACTTTTCACTGCTTCTAACAACTTGCCTCCAACACCATATATTCTTAATACCTTCCACAGAGCATCTCTATCAACTCTATCATATGCCTTCTCCAGATCCATAAATGCTACATACAAATCCATTTGCTTTTCTAAGTATTTCTCACATACATTCTTCAAAGCAAACACCTGATCCACACATCCTCTACCACTTCTGAAACTGCACTGCTCTTCCCCAATCTGATGCTCTGTACATGCCTTCACCCTCTCAATCAATACCCTCCCATATAATTTACCAGGAATACTCAACAAACTTATACCTCTGTAATTTGAGCACTCACTCTTATCCCCTTTGCCTTTGTACAATGGCACTATGCACGCATTCCGCCAATCCTCAGGCACCTCACCATGAGTCATACATACATTAAATAACCTTACCAACCAGTCAACAATACAGTCACCCCCTTTTTTAATAAATTCCACTGCAATACCATCCAAACCTGCTGCCTTGCCGGCTTTCATCTTCCGCAAAGCTTTTACTACCTCTTCTCTGTTTACCAAATCATTTTCCCTAACCCTCTCACTTTGCACACCACCTCGACCAAAACACCCTATATCTGCCACTCTGTCATCAGACACATTCAACAAACCTTCAAAATACTCATTCCATCTCCTTCTCACATCACCGCTACTTGTTATCACCTCCCCATTTACGCCCTTCACTGAAGTTCCTATTTGCTCCCTTGTCTTACGCACCCTATTTACCTCCTTCCAGAACATCTTTTTATTCTCCCTAAAATTTACTGATAGTCTCTCACCCCAACTCTCATTTGCCCTTTTTTTCACCTCTTGCACCTTTCTCTTGACCTCCTGTCTCTTTCTTTTATACTTCTCCCACTCAATTGCATTTTTTCCCTGCAAAAATCGTCCAAATGCCTCTCTCTTCTCTTTCACTAATACTCTTACTTCTTCATCCCACCACTCACTACCCTTTCTAAACATATATATATATATATATATATATATATATATATATTTTTTTTTTTTTTTTTTTATACTTTGTCGCTGTCTCCCGCGTTTGCGAGGTAGCGCAAGGAAACAGACGAAAGAAATGGCCCAACCCCCCCCATACACATGTACACACATACGTCCACACACGCAAATATACATACCTACACAGCTTTCCATGGTTTACCCCAAACGCTTCACATGCCTTGATTCAATCCACTGACAGCACGTCAACCCCGGTATACCACATCGCTCCAATTCACTCTATTCCTTGCCCTCCTTTCACCCTCCTGCATGTTCAGGCCCCGATCACACAAAATCTTTTTCACTCCATCTTTCCACCTCCAATTTGGTCTCCCTCTTCTCCTTGCTCCCTCCACCTCCGACACATATATCCTCTTGGTCAATCTTTCCTCACTCATCCTCTCCATGTGCCCAAACCACTTCAAAACACCCTCTTCTGCTCTCTCAACCACGCTCTTTTTATTTCCACACACCTCTCTTACCCTTACGTTACTCACTCGATCAAACCACCTCACACCACACATTGTCCTCAAACATCTCATTTCCAGCACATCCATCCTCCTGCGCACAACTCTATCCATAGCCCACGCCTCGCAACCATACAACATTGTTGGAACCACTATTCCTTCAAACATACCCATTTTTGCTTTCCGAGATAATGTTCTCGACTTCCACACATTCTTCAAGGCCCCCAGAATTTTCGCCCCCTCCCCCACCCTATGATCCACTTCCGCTTCCATGGTTCCATCCGCTGCCAGATCCACTCCCAGATATCTAAAACACTTCACTTCCTCCAGTTTTTCTCCATTCAAACTCACCTCCCAATTGACTTGACCCTCAACCCTACTGTACCTAATAACCTTGCTCTTATTCACATTTACTCTTAACTTTCTTCTTCCACACACTTTACCAAACTCAGTCACCAGCTTCTGCAGTTTCTCACATGAATCAGCCACCAGCGCTGTATCATCAGCGAACAACAACTGACTCACTTCCCAAGCTCTCTCATCCCCAACAGACTTCATACTTGCCCCTCTTTCCAAAACTCTTGCATTTACCTCCCTAACAACCCCATCCATAAACAAATTAAACAACCATGGAGACATCACACACCCCTGCCGCAAACCTACATTCACTGAGAACCAATCACTTTCCTCTCTTCCTACACGTACACATGCCTTACATCCTCGATAAAAACTTTTCACTGCTTCTAACAACTTTCCTCCCACACCATATATTCTTAATACCTTCCACAGAGCATCTCTATCAACTCTATCATATGCCTTCTCCAGATCCATAAATGCTACATACAAATCCATTTGCTTTTCTAAGTATTTCTCACATACATTCTTCAAAGCAAACACCTGATCCACACATCCTCTACCACTTCTGAAACCACACTGCTCTTCCCCAATCTGATGCTCTGTACATGCCTTCACCCTCTCAATCAATACCCTCCCATATAATTTACCAGGAATACTCAACAAACTTATACCTCTGTAATTTGAGCACCCACTCTTATCCCCTTTTCAGAAAAGAAGAGTGAATGTTGGGGTAAAGAGGGTGGTGAGAGTAAGTGAGCTTGAGAAGGAGACCTGTGTGAGGAAGTACCAGGAGAGACTGAGTACAGAATGGAAAAAGGTGAGAACAATGGAAGCAAGGGGAGTGGAGGAGGAATGGGATGTATTTAGGGAATCAGTGATGGATTGCACAAAAGATGCTTGTGGCATGAGAAGAGTGGGAGGTGGGTTGATTAGAAAGGGTAGTGAGTGGTGGGATGAAGAAGTAAGAGTATTAGTGAAAGAGAAGAGAGAGGCATTTGGACGATTTTTGCAGGGAAAAAATGCAATTGAGTGGGAGATGTATAAAAGAAAGAGACAGGAGGTCAAGAGAAAGGTGCAAGAGGTGAAAAAAAGGGCAAATGAGAGTTGGGGTGAGAGAGTATCATTAAATTTTAGGGAGAATAAAAAGATGTTCTGGAAGGAGGTAAATAAAGTGCGTAAGACAAGGGAGCAAATGGGAACTTCAGTGAAGGGCGCAAATGGGGAGGTGATAACAAGTAGTGGTGATGTGAGAAGGAGATGGAGTGAGTATTTAGAAGGTTTGCTGAATGTGTCTGATGATAGAGTGGCAGATATAGGGTGTTTTGGTCGAGGTGGTGTGCAAAGTGAGAGGGTTAGGGAAAATGATTTGGTAAACAGAGAAGAGGTAGTGAAAGCTTTGCGGAAGATGAAAGCCGGCAAGGCAGCAGGTTTGGATGGTATTGCAGTGGAATTTATTAAAAAAGGGGGTGACTGTATTGTTGACTGGTTGGTAAGGTTATTTAATGTATGTATGACTCATGGTGAGGTGCCTGAGGATTGGCGGAATGCGTGCATAGTGCCATTGTACATATATATATATATATATATATATATATATATATATATATATATATATATATATATATATATATCTTCCTTCAACCACAGCAATGATGGCCTATTAAATCTTTAACATGATAATGACCAGGTATCTTCTTTTTTTTTGTTACTCTGGAAGCTCCAATCATGAACAAAAGTCCACATCAAGGCTAGGCCTTAATTGAAATAAAGAGAGGTTAATGAAAGGGTAAAATAAGAGACAAGGGAAAGCATTTACAAATTTTGGTGGAACTGAAAAACCTGTCTTTTACAATATGTCAGGTGGCAGTCACTGGGAAAGAAAGGAGAGGGTAGAGAGTTCCTAAGGTTCAAGGAGTAGGAAAATCTTACAATTGCTCATCCTTACTATTATCAAATGGTTTTACAGGTATTCTATTTAACAAGTGACTTCAACATAAACCCTTAGTAAATACATGAAGCTTAGTCTTATGCACTCTTGGATCCCTTAATTCCTAATACTCCAAATGCAGAGAACAAAACTCTATACAAATAACTTTCACCCTGTCAGATTGCATCTCATCTGTGGCAAGTATACTTTGTACCAATGTCATTAAGAGTGCAATTCATATACTGTATATCATTTGCTGTCCCTTTCAAATTCCAAAAATATTATTAATACAAGACTAGCAAAAGATACAAGGAGAGGTAAACCATGAGGAAAAAGGGATACATGCAGTGAGTGAACTGATTAAGGATAAAGATATTTCTGATGAAACTGTCAGAGAAATGACTGAGTATTAGATGCCATGGATAAATTTTGTACATGGAAGTGATGTGGATGGTGACACTGATCTAACAGGATGGATAAAAATTAGTGTGGAAAGTGAAAAAGTAAAAAGGGCTAATATCAGTGTGGAAACCTACATTTTACTTTAACAAAATGGGCATGGATTTAAGGATGTGTGTAAGTGATTTAAAGGCTCTATATCTGGGTGGCCAAACAACAGCCCACCAAGCAATTTCATGAGTACTTGGCATTATTATCATACACATGTGGGCCTTATGTAAATGTAATCTTGAGAAATGTTCATTTATGTAATGAAAAAAAGGATAATACAAAGAAATTTTTATATTTGCTGCAATTTCATAAACAAACTGGTACTTATTAGTAGCAATTAACCTGCAGTGTGCACTGAGTACATTGCTCTGCTCAAGGAAGTACCACTCTCAACCATGTTATGTATGCATTTAGACTCTGTAATCACAACTGGGCTCAACTGTACCACTCTGTTGCACGTCAGTTACCCATGAAAAGGGCAAGCAAGTGGTTGTGTGATAATATTCATACATAGTGGAGTAGCTGTTATGTTTTTATAGCAATGATACTGATTTCAAAACATTTTACAGTACAGTCAACTATAAAAAGGAAGGTTGATAGTTAATGTAGAAAGTTTAATAAAGATTGGATCAAAAAATACTTTTTTTTTTCAAAAATAGACCAGTAAGCTTAATATATTTAGAATCTGTCACAGTGATGAAAGAACAGAATATTTGCATCACTATATATAAAAAACATGCAGAAAAAAATGATGAAATCAAAGGATTGTTATAAAAAGACAAGGTAGATTTGTTGATGAAGAGTTACAGTGGGCAAAAAGAATCACTCACCAAACTTAATGCTAAAACCTGAAGGTAGTATAGAAGTAAATTATGCTATCAGTGAACTAACTGCTAAATGACTCATGCCATATTCAGATGGTGAGATTGTAAAGGAGTGCTTTGTTGCTGCAGCAGAAATTTTGAGTAATGAAAATAAAATTATTTCCTAACATTATTCCCTTGGGGCAAACAGTTACTTGAAGGACTGATGACATGGCAGACAACTTCAAGAAACAAAACAAAGGACACCATTAATAAATTTGAGTCTTCCTCTTATCTGTATGGATGAACCTATGGATGTTGATAATACTGCTCATAGTGCCATTTTTGTATGGGAAATGACTTCAAATTTTGAAATAAGTGAAGAATTGTTGCTTTTAGCTAGCATGAAAGGTACCACCACAGGTGAATTTATGTTCAATGATGTGATGGATACACTTTTAAAACATGGTTTAAAGTCAAAGAAAGTCACTGGTATAGTAACAAATGGCGCTCCAGCCATGGCTGGATTGAATGAGGGCGTCACTGTGAGATTTGTAGCTGAACGAGAAAAAGAAGGATGGACCTCTAAGACTTGTTTTACCCTGTTTTAGTCATCAAGAAAACATGTGTACCAAACGAATAAAAGTGAATTGTGTTGTGTTATGTTACTTGCTATTTCTACAGTCAACTATGCTAGACTCTTCATCACAGGCAGTTTAAAGAATTTCTAAGTGATCTTGCCTCAGAATACCAAATATCACCTACCATACATCATCTAACTTTCATATATAATGCACCAAAACTAGATCCCCCTATCCATAGTCATGACTCACAAACCTTTCTGTGATTTTCCCTAACCATTTCATGTACCCTGGTTCTGCCCACTGACAGCATGTCATCCCCTGTAAACAACATCTTTCCAACATGCTCCATCCCCTGCATGCCTTGCACCTTCTTGCATATTCAGGCCCTGAGTCTCCAAACCAACTCTCAATCTCGACATGCATCATAATTTTTCCTGATTAGTAAGCATGAATCTGTATCACTCTCTGCTTAATCACACACGGAAGTAACAAACATTTGCATGATCAAGTAATGTTTAACTATGACCTTAGAACAGAAAGATTCTGAGCATTTTTCTGTTTGCTTGAGGTCTGAATCAACCAACCAAAGAAAACTTACTGAAAGTCTATCAACATTTACATACCTTGCAATGCTGCGTATAAAATCAAACGATACAGCACACTTGTACTTTGGGGAGTCCAACTGATCATCTCCTCCAACTTGAGTCAAAAGCCTCAAGGTCACCAGGGTGGATATCTGTAATGAAAAAATTACAACTGACATTACCTATTGGTGTGGTCCTGGTCTACCCAATTGCTAATCAGCAACCTCCATACATTTATGATGTCATCATTCTGTTGGCCATCATAATGGTACCAACCTGCCTCTTGATTCTTGGAACACAAAAGTCAATTTAATGAAGGTCACTGTCAGTTCAGGAAAAATGTTTTCAAGAAAGAGAAGGTGGGGTGGGAAATTCAGCTCATAAAATTACTTGTAGAACACTATCCCATATAGAAACAGCTTTCCACCCTTCAAAATTCATATTCTTTGCAAAAGCCTTGAGAGCATGCCAACATGGAAAAGAAGGACTAGAGAAAAACTCTCAAAAAACAGGATGAATCAAAAAATGATTACCTTAAGAAAGATCTTAGGGCAAGTTAGGGTTTGTCTGAAGAGTGATCTTAGGGCAAGTTAGGGTTTGTCTGCCCTGAAGGTGACAACCCTAGCACTACACATGGTCACTCCTTGACATCTAGGGGTTAGGTATCTTATAGCTTATGCATTACAGGAATGCCCAAGGCCTTTATTGTTTGGTCTCCATGGATATGTTTCTCAAAAAGGTCAAGGTGGAGGCAAATTTCCCAGCATCACAGGTTCTAACATACAGACCAGGTTGTGCCAACAAAACACATCTCTTAATTCAGGAAGAGTTTTTCCCCGCTGAGAGAGCTTCTTGGACTAATGAAGAGAATTTCCCCTTCATAGTTTCTTATGATCTTTATAAACTCTTTCAGACATTTAATTAAGCATAAAAATAAGGGTCCCCAACTGTAATCTTACAAGCAGATAATTTCAAAACACTATTTCATTTTGGCCATAAACCTAGAGTTTGGAATTACCTTAACACATGAAATGTTATCACAAAAAATGAGAAGGTTCTCATGTTTTGACAATGCATGTATGCCACTAATTTTCCTACTGGCACCAAGGGATACTGAGAAGAGTGTTTTCATAATGAGATGTTGAAGCACTTTACCACCATAAAATACTCTAACTGTAACAAGTCCAGGACTTTTCACAAATCCCACCTAGAGAGCAGCAGGGAGGCAGCTGGTCTCCTAAAAACAAAGACCAGAGAAGCTTATCTTTACTAGGTCCAGAGATTTTTAAGCTAAATCTGACTCCTGTAGCAATACTAAAGGAAAGATTGCAGTTTCCAGACAGACATATCATCTATGAATAGAGACTAATAATGTGATACAAATCTTAAACTGTCAAATTCTTGAAAAAAAAAAGCCACATGTAACTTTCACAGTCCAGAGTTTGGTTACTAGGCATCAGAAACAAAAGCAAGGAAATCTTAAAGAAACGTAAGAAGTGCAGAACTAATTGGTGCTAGGCATAAGAAACAAAAGCAAGGTAATCTAGAAAATATGTAAGTAAGAAGTGCAGAGCTAAAGAAGTTTCTGGCATTACGATTATCTATCCCACTTCTGGGCTACAACATTTACTGAACCACAAAACCATTTCATATGGTAAGAACTTTTTCCAAAAATGTACTAGGGGACTGGGCACCTATTGCTTTTGCCCCACTGTTTAACAATCAAGAGGCATAGGATGGCAACACATCATTTGTTTTGGTGGTGAAGGGATCCATCCTTAACGTACGACCAAAGTGTAATTCTCCCTAAAAATATCTATGCTGCCATGAATTCAATCTTGATATGACATCTGCCTAAACACTGCAAACTTCTTGAAGATAGGGAACCTGAAAAAAAAAAAAGCTTTGCACTTATTTTATTATAATTTCTCCAGGACCTCATTTCCCTAAAGGGTTCTGGAGCTACTCAATGCTCCCTTTTCCAAGAGGTCCTGTAGCTTTATAGCTGTAGCAGGGAAATGATGGACTCCTTTAGAGTAAGTTCATGATTAGATTGTACTCCCAATGATAGAGTCTTGCTAAAAAGAACTTTTCATTCACGGTGAAACCTAATGTAGGCGGAGTCCGGTAACTCTGCTTTTGTATACTGATGGGGAGACTCTCTTCTGTTAGCTCTATTACAGTGCACTTTCCCTTATATGATCTTTGAATTCCAGCTCCATACTACTATCAATTTATCAACATTCAAATACATTACTTTCAGTCAAACATTATCATCTTGCATTCTTGCCCTCCCTGCAGTGCTAGCATGGCTGCTCCACCTCTTGCCATAAGTAGTTCCTCCAGTTTTTTGTCTTCTGACTGTGCTCTTTGCTTTTCTCCACCACTTCCTTTGAGTTATCACATCTGATGAATATCCCACTGAATTCTGCCTTATCTTTATCATTCTTAGTTTTTTCCTACACACTCCCTGGTCTGATGACTCCAAACATAACCATAACTGGTTGCTCCTTTATGTCTTGGTTATAACCACCAATTGCTCTCCTTTACTTTATCATAGAAATTGCATCTGTCATTCTCATAGCCTCCAGCAATCTTTTAATGTGCATTTCATCCTTTTTTCCCCTTTCTTCCTTATCTAGTGTATGTTCCTATTTCAAGCCAAAAATAATCAAAGATTTATGTCTATCAATATCCTAATTTACTAATCTATCTAATACTGATGCCATAAACTTTTCAGCCAGATTCCTCAGTGCAGATACATCAAGCTATGGGTCTATTTTCTCTATAATCTTGCTTTTAAGTGACAAGTACCAGTCTTCTATGCTCTGTATTTTCCTAAACCTTACATCAACTAGCCTGTAAGCTTGTCATTGCGTGTAACTATGTTTATGCCACCCTATGACTATGTTCACCTCCATCACTCCTCATGCTCTGCATCTGTTAATCTACCACCAAAATCACTCCTTTCAAACTTCCTTGCCCTATAATACCATCAGTCTCTTTATATATGTTAATCCTAGGAGAGAAGAGAGAGAAGAGAGAGAGAGAGAGAGAGAGAGAGAGAGAGAGAGAGAGAGAGAGAGAGAGAGAGAGAGAGAGAGAGAGAGAGAGAGAGAGAGAGAGAGAGAGAGAGAGAGAGAGAGAGAGAGAGAGAGAGAGAGACCTCAAGGACCTTGACTCTCCAAACTTTGATGTCATGTGGCTCAAGGTCTGTCCCCCTTCCTCTCTGGCCGATCTATCTCTATGGTTGTTGATGGATCAGCCTCCCCCTTTTCTCCATCAACAGCAGTGTCCTTCAAGGTTCTGTCCCATCCCCTACACTTTTTCTTCATTCATCCACATCCTTCAATTCTACTCCCTCTTTTCTCACTTGATCTGCATCTCGTCTTGACATGGCTTCCTCAATAAACTCAGACTTGGACAGGATATTTCAGTGGGATACTGAAATTGTGTTAAGTTTAATGCCTCCAAGACCCAGTTTCTACCTATCTCTCTCGAAGACTCCTCACAACTCTCATCCCTCCTTTGACAGCTCTGTAATTCCACCTCTTGACTCACTGAACATACTTGGTATTACTGTAACATCCACTCTTTCTTGGAAACCCCACATTACAGTAATAGCTAAGTCTGCCTCTAAGAAACTGGGTGTCCTGTTTACAAGTCGAAAGTTCTTCTCTTCTGAACAGTTACTCTGTTTATATAAGGGATTGACTCATCCTTGTATGGAGTACTGCTCTCACATTTGGGATGGTTCTAGCTCTACATCCTTACTTGACAAGAGTTGAAAGCGGTCCAACTTATAAATTGTCCCAGGCTAACAATTAAGCTTGACCCCTTGCCTTACACCACAGTGTAGGTTTTTGTTCCCGAGAGCTGGCTGCTTGTGTGCCCACACCACTAGGTAGACCACACAATACTTGGCAAGCTGCTGTGTCACATGATTATTGTGTAGCCATCAGCAACTCAAGGGTGAGCCATTTTGATACCTGCTTCTTTCCCTACACATTAAAGCTTTGGATCTCTCTACCTTCTAATGTCTTTCCCAATAACTATGGCCTGGAACATTTCAAAAATGTTTTTCGCTTTCTCAAAAACTCATAAGTACTTTCCCATCTTTTCTTTTTCCATAATTCTTTCTATATTTCAATTAGGGCCCAACCTTGATGTGGACTTTTGTCCATGACAAGAGCCTTCAACATAAAAAAAAAAGTATCTGAATTATTTGGAAAGGAACCTGAACACATCACCTTCCCACGAAAGCAGGAAAGGGAATTTTGTTTAGTAAATAATTTTGCCAATTATATCAGATACTGCATTTCTCTGCTGCATGTATGAATGCACTCTTTCACTGTGCACTTTACTTTTAGCAATGACACTTTGGTAAACTTACCTGAGAAAATAAGTTAGCTGTTGGTGTGACTTTATCATCAATGATGGAATAGAAAATAGCCAAAAGACGATCCAAAGGGAAAGGCTTGGGTCCAACCAACTGATTTCTTGATCTCTCCTTAGCCTGAAAACATAATTCATCTCATGAAAAAATAATAATAATAATAAACAAACAAGTTATGCAATTATATTACAAAAAACAGTCATATTCAAAATAAAGTGTTAAAGGCAATTTTTAAACTTTTGTGAAATGTCTTTATAATAGACTTCAATGTATCATAATTTGGCTTCTAAAAGACACTTCAGACCCCATCGGACTAAGTATGTGATCAAAGGGAAATTTCCATAAAAGTCTGCTACTAGGTTTCAGATATCATGAAACAATTAGTTTGTTTCCTACCTGGTCCAGGATACTAGACATAAGGAGAACATGTGACAGGCTGTTGCACATCACCTTGGTGTATTTAAACTTATTTTGCCGATATAGAATGTTTTGTCTGCACGCATAAACGTAGTTTTTGATGAATTTACGATAATCTAATAGTTTAATATTATCATCTGTGCCTTTACACCTACAAGGTACCTTTAAGTAAAGATCTGAAGACAAAAAACAAAACACAACTTGGTCACTGCCCACCAGGCTGAGATAAGCTCCTACTTGGTCAACATAGAAACAAACTCAGTGCCCATGATATCATGCAACTGGTTTTCTTTATGGTACAAAGGCTGTTCTTTTGTATTACTTCATGGCACATAAAGGTACTATCAGTGTTGTACATGCTAAGAGATTCAAGATACATCTCAGCATTGCTGAAAAGTAAAAAATTATTGAACATCACAACCGTGGGAAGAGTAACTTGCACCTCATGACTCCAGGTAACCCTGAACTATATCCAGCTCATTCAGAGTAGTCTTGGTCACTCCATAAATATCTTCAGCCTCGAAGGAATATTACACTCATCAATATTTCATTTAGTGATGTTCCTAGGAAAAATTCAGGATGTAATAGAATCAGGCTTCTAAAGGATCAAGGGTTTGTCGTAAACATCAGGTGGCAGGCATTCACTGTACAAAAAAAGTTAGAGATGGCAATATAGTGAGACAGCTCTGAACTATTTGTCAACTTCCCCTGGTACAGGTTGCCGAATCTACTCTTTGCCTTATTTTTGCATGAGTTGCTGGCATTCTATCCACAAATCTACACTCTCTCCATCTCTTCCATAATATTTGACATGTAACTTGCACAACTCTATATCAACTCTAGGTTTTCCCCCTTTGCCCTTAACCCTTAGACTGTGGTTATCTGTAAACCTGTATACCACTATATGTGCAAAATACACAAAAAAATAAAAACTCTTACAAATGTATCATATCCTTATAACATAAAAAAATGTTCATTTCAGTAACAGATGAAAAACTAGCTTATATAATAGAATCAAAGAAAGTTTCTTAGTAGTATGAGATCCCTTAAAGACTCTTGCAGATTACACATTTGAAATAACCTAAATCTATCAATAATACTAGTGTAATCTTTCCACATCAGCATATTTTGTCAACCTGCGGCAGTTATTTATTACCTTTATCATAGCTTTAGTTTTGCGCTGCTTTCCATGATGCTTCATAAAGAACCTTCGGTCAGTGCGTGCTGGATTGTATGATGCAAGATAAGCAGCAATCATCAAAAACTTGGAATAAAAGGGCAGTTCCATCTGTCATAAACAAAATTACGCAATTAACATACTATCAGAAAATGAGAAGAGAAAATCAAATTACTAAACATATGAAGCGATTTACAAATACGAAAATATAAAGCAGGTGAAAGTGTTAAGAAAATAAGGAGTGATTCTTACCTTAGCAGTCACTGATGATTTGGTATGTGACAGTTCATGTCCTCCTGTTTCTGTCAAACACTGCATTCTCTCATACTGTGAACTGGGAAAATCTACATCAGTGGGGTTACTTTTCAAGTCAAACTTATATATTCACACATATATTTGTAAAGCAAAATCAGAAGCTGCGTGATTTAAGAGCAAACTAACTATTCAGTGTTAAGCCCAGATGACAATAGTAAATCTAAAAATCCTTGAGATATTTGCTTTTAGAAAAAGTGTTCATTATCTTTAAATGAATATCTTAACTCGAACAGAATGCTGAAGCATATCAAAATGAATAAATAAGCTATGACAGAAAGATGAAGTATAACAGGTGCAAGTGCTATGGCAATTTCCATATCTGATGAAGAAAAAAAGAAAATGACAGAACTTCTAAGAGATGTGTAATACTGTAAAACAATTTCCACTCCAGTTCCTAAACTGCAACAGCTGCTCCTATGTTCCCAACAAAGGAATCACTGTTTTAGCTTTCAAGGGCCATCACACCTCTACAGCTGGGTATGATTAAATAAATAAAGCTTATTCAAACGTACTACAATATTTGGTAAAAGAAAACAGCTCTTCTAATACCACAGGCCTCCATGTCAGCAAGGCTGATAATGCATAAGATAGAGGAACCCAAAGCACAGGAAAAAGAATAATATACCATACTTTATACGGACCTCTTGATTTACAGTATTTGATTTTTTTTTTTTTTTTTTTTTTGCTTTGTCGCTGTCTCCCGCATTTGCGAGGTAGCGCAAGGAAACAGATGAAAGAAATGGCCCAACCCACCCCCATACACATGTATATACATACGTCCACACACGCAAAATATACATACCTACACAGCTTTCCATGGTTTACCCCAGACGCTTCACATGCCCCGATTCAATCCACTGACAGCACGTCAACCCCGGTATACCACATCGCTCCAATTCACTCTATTCCTTGCCCTCCTTTCACCCTCCTGCATGTTCAGGCCCCGATCACACAAAATCTTTTTCACTCCATCTTTCCACCTCCAATTTGGTCTCCCTCTTCTCCTCGTTCCCTCCACCTCCGACACATATATCCTCTTGGTCAATCTTTCCTCACTCATTCTCTCCATGTGCCCAATCCATTTCAAAACACCCTCTTCTGCTCTCTCAACCATGCTCTTTTTATTTCCACACATCTTTCTTACCCTTACGTTACTTACTCGATCAAACCACCTCACACCACACATTGTCCTCAAACATCTCATTTCCAGCACATCCATCCTCCTGCGCACAACTCTATCCATAGCCCACGCCTCGCAACCATACAACATAGTTGGAACCACTATTCCTTCAAACATACTCATTTTTGCTTTCCGAGATAATGTTCTCGACTTCCACACATTCTTCAAGGCTCCCAGAAGTTTCGCCCCCTCCCCAACCCTATGATCCACTTCCGCTTCCATGGTTCCATCCGCTGCCAGATCCACTCCCAGATATCTAAAACACTTCACTTCCTCCAGTTTTTCTCCATTCAAACTCACCTCCCAATTGACTTGACCCTCAACCCTACTGTACCTAATAACCTTGCTCTTATTCACATTTACTCTTAACTTTCTTCTTTCACACACTTTACCAAACTCAGTCACCAGCTTCTGCAGTTTCTCACATGAATCAGCCACCAGCGCTGTATCATCAGCGAACAACAACTGACTCACTTCCCAAGCTCTCTCATCCCCAACAGACTTCATACTTGCCCCTCTTTCCAAAACTCTTGCATTCACCTCCCTAACAACCCCATCCATAAACAAATTAAACAACCATGGAGACATCACACACCCCTGCCGCAAACCTACATTCACTGAGAACCAATCACTTTCCTCTCTTCCTACACGTACACATGCCTTACAGTATTTGATAGGTGCCATTTTTAGATAAACAGGTATGGTCCATTTACACCTATTTCAATAAATGTGGATTTAAGTTTGGAATAACATGATCATCATTAGGCTGGCCGTGAGGTGGTATGGAAGTGCCAGTGTCATGTGAGAGGCACATGTATGCATGGTGTGGATACAGTCTATTACAATCTTTTGTGCTGTGCACACTATACGTCATGTGTTTTGCCCCTTGCGTCATGCCACTAAAGCATTAAGTTCACCTAGTAGCAGTGGTGCTAAGGAGCATAAGGTAACCACCACTGATGTTAAGATGGATGTGCTCAGACATTATGAGACATGTGAATGAACAGCTTATATGAAGCATGCCCTTGAACTTAAAAAATCTACTTTACAGATCATTCATGACAATGCAGAGAAGATCAAGAAGAATGACAAGAGTGAAACATCAATAAGTGCATCTAAGACCTCATATTCCAGAAGTTTGATTATGTAGAGAAAGGGATGAATGTTGAGCACACAGATTGAACATCAAACTCATGAATATGTTCCTGTCAGCATGCTTGTGATGCAAGCAAAGGCCTGGAGTATATATGAAGGCCAGGCAGTTGAAAAAGGAGCAGCAAAGACATTTCAATCAAGTCCCAGTTGGATTGTGAAATTTAAGAAATGCTACAATTACCACAACATCAAGGTGACTTGTGAAGCTGCTTCTGCTGATGTCATTGCTGCTGAAAATTTCCCAGGAACTCTCAAGACCATTATTAAGGTAAGCAGTTATTCTCATAAGCAGATCTTTAATGTGGATGAGACCAGATTATTTTGGAAGTGAATGCCTTTGAGAATATACATTTCTTGTGAAGAGAAGATTGCACGAAAATTCATAGCTGCCAAGGATTGCATCAGTGTTTGTGAGCGAGGACAACATCAAAGATGGCTGCAAGACAATGAAGGCTACACGGACAACAGTAGATTTCTTTTTGAAGACAAAGGAAACTTGTAAGAAGGACCAGCCATTACAATCTAGTGATGTAATAGCTGAACTCACTCAACCATCACATCCACATTGCATAACATCATTTGAACCAGATGACCCCCTTCCCAGTAACTCAACTCATCTTCTCTTTCTCCAACAGAACCAGCAAGCAGTTCAGTAACAGCAGTAAACATAAGTGTTCAAATAAAGTTTGCTATTTTCATTTAGCATTAATAGAATTCAATGCACAATACACATATATAAAAGCATTCCATATTTCCTGGTACAAATATGGTGTTGTTTTTCTTTGGTATAATATTCAGTAATGTCTTATCAATACTGAAATCCTCTAATCTCCATTATCTAAAGTATTCTATTAATGCATTTTTGATTAACAATCATTTTCAAGAGAGTAATTATCATGTATACTGAAAGGTGCCTGCAGTTAAGAAATAATGAGAAACGATTGATGTGAAAGAGAAGAAACAATTTACGACTGATGTGAGACAAGGAGACTAACTTTTCCATGTTGTACCAAAAGAGAACAAGATGATCCTCATACCACACTTTACCAGAGAGGATAAAACAAACATGCTTTTGATGCATAAACAGTATTTTTCAAAATGGCAGAGGCATATATGTCTTTATATAGGAATTTTACCTAGACACTTGTCGGAGGTAAACTGAGGTCAAGGCTTTCTTCAGGTGAGGCTCAATATTTCTCCATAACTTGCGAACATCACCCTCATCTGCTTCACCTTTTTCCAATGGTTCACAATAAGCATGGAAATTTAGTTGGACCTGTGAGGTACATGATGAAAATTTTGATAAACTTATACATGTAATTATGTGCAGATAAACACACAAATATGATGAATAATTCTATTTCACTATAGTACTGTAATATCAATTCTTAATGATGAATGCCTGAGGAAGTATTCACTACTTTCAACCAAACACATTACATTCTCTGCATGGTAGATCACTGAAGTATATCTTACAGATGTGGCATACAAGAAATAATATCCAAAATCAAAATCAACATGAAACGTAGGTAACAGAATGAGCATATTCTGCTTATACCTTTAAGGATTTTGATATGAATGCAATCTATCAAGTATTTAAGGAGATACACGGATAACTGATCGTAACTTGTAGACAGCAACCCTTCATGGAATGAAAACCATCTTCACTTAGGAGCTTTAAGGTGGAATCAAGAACAATCCTCCATCCATGTCAGAACTGCTGGGTATTTTTGTCTTGTTAAAACTAAACTAGTCTCTAATCTTCTCTCTAGATACACCATACACATTTTAATTTCTCTTTTCACACTCTTTTTCTTCCCCTTCTTTTTCTCATTGCCTTCCTTTTCTCAATGTGAATATGAAATTCTAAGTGATTTCAAAAATGGAGGGAGGAAGTGGGGATGAAGATAAGTGAAAATTCTATATTGTATTTTCATTTTCACCCTCTTTTCATCTTCTCCCTTGAAAAAGGGAGCTAGGAAGGCATAGTAGAGAAAGTTTATACATTTAGTCCTTTTTGTCTGTTTTCCTGGTGCTACCTCGCTGAAGTGATGCTGTTTCCTGTGGGGCAGAGTAGCGACAGAAATGGATGAAGGCAGGCAAGAATAAATGTATAAATATGTACATGTGTGTATACGTACTTGTCTATGTGTGTAAGTATATGTAAGTGTATGTTGATATGTATATGTGTGTATATGGGCATTTATGTATACATATCTGTATATGAGTGGATGGGCCATTCTTTATCTGTTTCCTGGTGCTACCCTGCAGCCACGGGAAACAGCAATTATGTATAATATATATATAAATATATATTGACTGGTTGGTAAGGTTATTTAATGTATGTATGACTCATGGTGAGGTGCCTGAGGATTGGCGGAATGCGTGCATAGTGCCATTGTACAAAGGCAAAGGGGATAAGAGTGAGTGCTCAAATTACAGAGGTATAAGTTTGTTGAGTATTCCTGGTAAACTATATGGGAGGGTATTGATTGAGAGGGTGAAGGCATGTACAGAGCATCAGATTGGGGAAGAGCAGTGCGGTTTCAGAAGTGGTAGAGGATGTGTGGATCAGGTGTTTGCTTTGAAGAATGTATGTGAGAAATACTTAGAAAAGCAAATGGATTTGTATGTAGCATTTATGGATCTGGAGAAGGCATATGATAGAGTTGATAGAGATGCTCTGTGGAAGGTATTAAGAATATATGGTGTGGGAGGCAAGTTGTTAGAAGCAGTGAAAAGTTTTTATCGAGGATGTAAGGCATGTGTACGTGTAGGAAGAGAGGAAAGTGATTGGTTCTCAGTGAATGTAGGTTTGCGGCAGGGGTGTGTGATGTCTCCATGGTTGTTTAATTTGTTTATGGATGGGGTTGTTAGGGAGGTAAATGCAAGAGTCCTGGAAAGAGGGGCAAGTATGAAGTCTGTTGGGGATGAGAGAGCTTGGGAAGTGAGTCAGTTGTTGTTCGCTGATGATACAGCGCTGGTGGCTGATTCGTGTGAGAAGCTGCAGAAGCTGGTGACTGAGTTTGGTGGGGTGTGTGGAAGGAGAAAGTTGGGAGTGAATGTGAATAAGAGCAAGGTTGTTGGGTGCAGTAGGGTTGAGGGTCAAGTCAATTGGGAGGTGAGTTTGAATGGAGAGAAACTGGAGGAAGTGAAGTGTTTTGGATATCTGGGAGTGGATCTGTCAGCGGATGGAACCATGGAAGCGGAAGTGGATCATAGGGTGGGGGAGGGGGCGAAAATTTTGGGAGCCTTGAAAAATGTGTGGAAGTCGAGAACATTATCTCGGAAAGCAAAAATGGGTATGTTTGAAGGAATAGTGGTTCCAACAATGTTGTATGGTTGCGAGGCGTGGGCTATGGATAGAGTTGTGCGCAGGAGGATGGATGTGCTGGAAATGAGATGTTTGAGGACAATGTGTGGTGTGAGGTGGTTTGATCGAGTAAGTAACGTAAGGGTAAGAGAGATGTGTGGAAATAAAAAGAGCGTGGTTGAGAGAGCAGAAGAGGGTGTTTTGAAGTGGTTTGGGCACATGGAGAGAGTGAGTGAGGAGGGATTGACCAAGAGGATATATGTGTCGGAGGTGGAGGGAACGAGGAGAAGAGGGAGACCAAATTGGAGGTGGAAAGATGGAGTGAAAAAGATTTTGTGTGATCGGGGCCTGAACATGCAGGAGGGTGAAAGGAGGGCAGGGAATAGAGTGAATTGGAGCGATGTGGTATACAGGGGTTGACGTGCTGTCAGTGGATTGAATCAAGGCATGTGAAGCGTCTGGGGTAAACCATGGAAAGCTGTGTAGGTATGTATATTTGCGTGTGTGGACGTGTGTATGTACGTGTGTATGGGGGTTGGGCCATTTCTTTCGTCTGTTTCCTCGCGCTACCTCGCAAACGCGGGAGACAGCGACAAAGTATAAAAAAAAAAAAAAAAAAAAAAAAAAAAATATGTTTCATATATGAGGCATAAGTAAGGATTTTTATCCATCGCTAGAGCCTTCAACTTATGAGAAAAAACTGTTCCAATCATCTCATCCCCTATTTGTTTTAAAGTAGTACATGATATTCAAGAATGAAAAAATACTTAAAAAAAAGTTGTATGTGTATATTCATTTCCCACTTCTAAATAAAAAATGTCTTGTTTCATGATACTGCACAAAGTTATACATAAGAATGAATTATCTTTTTCTGGGTCCCCATATTGATATTAAAAAATATAGGGCTGAATATAATAAAAAAAAATCTTACTCATGATATCAATAAAGTCAAAAGGCCCTCTCCAGAAAACATATGTCATACAAAATCTACTGCAATATAGTACATAAAATAAGAAGCTTGAGGTTACTGTCTCTTGCACTACTTGCCTGGTGTTTTAATTCGGGGAGATCCTTGGTTGCCAGGTAAAACACACTCAAAACTAAGCTGACATAGTTTCTATAAAATTCCTCTGAGTAACTGGTTGGTCTTAGCTTTAAAAGGATTTCAATGAGTTCATCTGCAAATAAATCACAATATAGTTCTTCAGATGAGACACTCATGAATTGGGTATCTTGAGAAAAATAAATCTATCCACAAATCAATATTAGCACTACACCTTAGTAAATCAAAACGGATCAAAATTTCAAAAGTAAAATTTCAGTCATTAATGTTCATCATATTCCATATACATGTAAAGAAAATATATACCTTCGCTGGAGCTCAGCAAACCACCATGTATACTAAAAAAACGCTATATATATATTTTATTATTATTATTTTTTTTTTTATTATACTTTGTCGCTGTCTCCCGCGTTTGCGAGGTAGCGCAAGGAAACAGACGAAAGAAATGGCCCAACCCCCCCCCATACACATGTATATACATACGTCCACACACGCAAATATACATACCTACACAGCTTTCCATGGTTTACCCCAGACGCTTCACATGCCTTGATTCAATCCACTGACAGCACGTCAACCCCTGGTATACCACATCGCTCCAATTCACTCTATTCCTTGCCCTCCTTTCACCCTCCTGCATGTTCAGGCCCCGATCACACAAAATCTTTTTCACTCCATCTTTCCACAACCAATTTGGTCTCCCTCTTCTCCTCGTTCCCTCCACCTCCGACACATATATCCTCTTGGTCAATCTTTCCTCACTCATTCTCTCCATGTGCCCAAACCACTTCAAAACACCCTCTTCTGCTCTCTCAACCACGCTCTTTTTATTTCCACACATCTCTCTTACCCTTACGTTACTCACTCGATCAAACCACCTCACACCACACATTGTCCTCAAACATCTCATTTCCAGCACATCCATCCTCCTGCGCACAACTCTATCCATAGCCCACGCCTCGCAACCATACAACATTGTTGGAACCACTATTCCTATATATGAAAAACTCACTCACTTATGTATACTTACGTTAAGTACTTTTTTAAACTAAAAATTCCCAATTACCCCTTTAAAGGTGTTTCAGAAGCTTCAAAGCTCCAAGACAATCAAGAGTAGGGAAAATATTAAGTTCCAAGGAATGAAGCATTTTAATTGTATATAGAGGGTACTAAGGGATTTTTCATATTCAAATCCAATAACAGTAAATGTTGTTAGGGCACTAAGTTTGTCTGTTGCATTTGGGTTGTGTGTAGTTTGGGGGTGAATGTTGTGTGTGTCGTATGTGATGCCTAGAATAGTAGGAGTTTTGTTAAGTGGGAACAATCGTTCTCTCAAGGGGTTGGAAATGTGCAAGCTTAATTCATGTCCATCTGGGGTCAAAAAGGTGACTCAAGACTTATGTGGAGATGCCAACATCCTATTCTGGGTTAGCTACAGTTTTAATTGTGAGATGTAGTGTTGTACATTTATTGTTGCATGTGATATAGCTTTAAGTCATCTGCTTATGACAGTACTGCAGGATGTGACAGAAGGTCATGTAGGAAGAGACTGAAGAGAATTGGAAAAAGAACTGCTACTTAGGGGAACTCGTTGTTTTAGAGGCAAAGCCTTTGTGAATGTCTCTGGCTTGGTGCCAGTCATGAAGTTGGCCAACAGTTTTTTGTTAATGTTGTCATGTATACAGTGTGAGCAAATGCTAGGGGAGAGCACCAAATGCTTTACAGATGTCCTTTTCTCTTTTCTTTCATATTCATTCTGCATTTCCTGCATCAACAAGGTAGCACCAGAAATAGATGAAGAAAAAACTCTCATTTGCCCACATCCGGTCTCAAGCTCTTGTGTATAAAATATCAAAGCCATAGCCATCTTTCCACAACCAGGCTCCACATACCTTTCCATAGGTTTTTCCAGTAGGTACACATGCCCTGGTTCAGTCCACTGATAAAACGTCACCCCTGTAAAACACATAGCTCTAATTCACCCCACCCCATGCATGCCTTTCCCCCTAACTTCAAGTTCAGACCCTGAGATCTCAAAACATGGCTCACTTCATCCTTCTATCTCAAATTCGATCTCCCCTTCTTGTTCCCTCTACAGCAGACAAATACATGCTATGAGTAAACCTTTCCTCATGCATTCTCCTCAAATGTTCAAACAATTTCAGCACATCCTCTTCAACTTTTTTGAGAACACTCTTCTTATTACCACACTTCTCCCTTATCCTATCATTTCTTACTCAGTCAACCTACCCCACACATGTCCTCAAACATTTCATTTCCAACACATTCACTCTCTTCTGTACATTCTCATCAACCCTGGCATCCATACTACACCTTCAATGCAACTATACCTTTAAATATACCAATCTTTGCCCTCCAATATAGTGACCACTCTCTCCACACATTCCAAAAAGCTTCCAAGATCTTTGTCCCCCTTCAACACCCATATGACTCACTTCAGATACCATGGTTCCATTCACTGACATATCCACTCCCATATATCGAAAAAACTCCATTTCCTTCAAGTTTTCTCCATTCAAACTCACACCCCAATTTATGTCTCTCTCAACACCTAAACCTAGTAACCTAGGTTTTATTCACATTTACTCCCAACTTTCTCCTTTCACAAACTCAGACAGCAGCTTCTTCAGTTTCTCATTCAAATCTGTCACCAGTGCCATATCATCAGCAAACAACTGGCTCTTCTCTTCAGTTCGCTCACCCTCAACAGACTGCATACCTACGCCTATCTCCAAACCAAATCTACCTTCCTCACCACTCCATCCATAAACAGATTAAACTGCCATGGTGACATCACACATTCCTGCCACAGACAAGGTTTACCTGGAACCACTCACCTCCTCTCTACCTACCCACAAACATTACATACTGCTTCTAATAGCTTTCCTCCCACACCATATATTCATAACATTAAGACATCTCTATAAACCATCTCAAATGCTTTCTCCAGAGCTATAAATGCCAGATACAAATCCTTCCATTTCTGTAAGTATTCCTCAAACACATTCTTCACAGCAATCACCTCATCCTCACATCCTCTATCACTCCTGAAACCACATTGTTCTTCTCCAGTCTGATGCTCTGTACATCCCTTCACCATCTTAATAACTACTCTCCCATGCAACTTACCAGGTGCACTCAACAAACCTTTACCTCTATAGTTTAAACATCCACCTTTGTCTACCTTGCTTATATAAAATGGCACCACACATATATTCCCCAAATCCTCAGGCACATTACCCTGATCCACATATACAATGAAGATCCTAACTAACCAATCAACAACACAGACACCCCCTTTCTTAGGAAATTTAACTGTAATACCATCCACTCCAGCCTGCCTTGCCACATTTCATCTTTCAGAAGGCTATCACCACCTCTTCCCTCTTCAACTAAAAACATTCTATTACTCTCTCAATTTGCATACTTGCCTGACCCAAGCATCCTACGTCAGTCATCCTAACACCAAATAGTTCCTATTTGTTCTCGTGTTTATTTCACACTATCAACATCATTTCTTAATTTCTCATGTGTACAGTACATCAAATTAAACATTTTCATCATTAAGTGTCTGTGTCTTGCTGCAAAAGTCATCAAATAATTCCACTCAAATTTTGGCTTGCAAGCACCATCTTTTTAATGTCTCATGAATTTAAGTTTCTCTGATAATTACTCCCAAATCTGACATTTGCTTTACTTGCTATTACTTTTACTGTAGGGCCTCTGTATATGGATGCTGCAATAGCATTCACTGTTCCATGATTCATATGTTATATTTCTTTTCATTAAATTAAATAAAGGTCTCATCTGCCCATTTGAAGATATCATCAAAGTCTCTTTGAAGTTCTTCTTGATCTTCCACACACTATTGTTCTACTTACTCTTGTGTCACCCATGAAACATCTACCTACATTCTTACTTCCTTATCTATGTTAAAGATGGTGATTAAAAAGAGTATAGCAGTTAGAGCTATTCCTTGCAATATTCTAAACGGTACCTCTTCTTTAAATGTTTCCATTTGCAAATACTTTGAATATTCTGTTTGTTAAAATCTCTATACCATTTTTCTGTTTTTCCTTACATATTTTGACTTGCCACTTTCTTTAGTAACACATCATACTTCATCAATTGCTTTTGCAATATTAAGAAAGACTGCATCCATTCTTTTCCCATCTATCAAACTTTTGTACAGGTACACTACCGATTTTTTGGCACTCTTGGTTCCAGAGCCTTGCCGGATTAACCATTTTGCCGGACCAACCGTGGCCACGTAATAATAATTCATCAACACACCTCTAACCCAAAAATCATACATCTCACATGTGTCTAAAGTATACCATGGACTGCTAGAAATTTAAATTAAACAAATATTAAATGTAAATTAAATTTTTTTTTTTTTTTTTTTGCTGTCTCCCGCATTTGCGAGGTAGCGCAAGGAAACCGACGAAAGAAATGGCCCAACCCACCCCCATACACATGCCTTGATTCAATCCACTGACAGCACGTCAACCCCGGTATACCACATTGCTCCAATTCACTCTATTCTTTGCCCTCCTTTCACCCTCCTGCATGTTCAGGCCCCGATCACACAAAATCTTTTTCACTCCATCTTTCCACCTCCAATTTGGTCTCCCTCTTCTCCTCGTTCCCTCCACCTCCGACACATATATCCTCTTGGTCAATCTTTCCTCACTCATTCTCTCCATGTGACCAAACCATTTCAAAACACCCTCTTCTGCTCTCTCAACCACGCTCTTTTTATTTCCACACATCTCTCTTACCCCTATGTTACTTACTCGATCAAACCACCTCACACCACACATTGTCCTCAAACATCTCATTTCCAGCACATCCATCCTCCTGCGCACAACTCTATCCATAGTCCACGCCTCGCAACCATACAACATTGTTGGAACCACTATTCCTTCAAACATACCCATTTTTGCTTTCCGAGATAATGTTCTCGACTTCCACACATTCTTCAAGGCTCCCAGAATTTTCGCCCCCTCCCCAACCCTATGATCCACTTCCGCTTCCATGGTTCCATCCGCTGCCAGATCCACTCCCAGATATCTAAAACACTTCACTTCCTCCAGTTTTTCTCCATTCAAACTCACCTCCCAATTGAATTGACCCTCAACCCTACTGTACCTAATAACCTTGCTCTTATTCACATTTACTCTTAACTTTCTTCTTTCACACACTTTACCAAACTCAGTCACCAGCTTCTGCAGTTTCTCACATGAATCAGCCACCAGTGCTGTATCATCAGCGAACAACAACTGACTCACTTCCCAAGCTCTCTCATCCCCAACAGACTTCATACTTGCCCCTCTTTCCAAAACTCTTGCATTCACCTCCCTAACAACCCCAACCATAAACAAATTAAACAATCATGGAGACATCACACACCCCTGCCGCAAACCTACGTTCACTGAGAACCAATCAAATACAGGTACTTATACACCTGCTCAGGACTGAGGTGCTCATCAGCTATGAGTTTCACAAATCCGTCCACATACTCGGCAGCTCCTTCGTGGTTTGCAGACCGCTTTTCTTCGCACACTTTATTCATGGAAATTCCATGATGTTTCTTGAATCTTTGAAGCCATCCTTCACTATAGTCACTCTCATGTTGTAATTAAAGTTCTTTATGGAACAACTTAGCCTGGTCCATTATCATTCTACCTGACAAGTCCACTCCATCACTCCGATGCTGTCGAAACAATTCCATCATCACTCAATCGCACTCAGTACTCTTACCATCTTTCATAGTTTTTCTAGTCTTCATTTGCTTCTTCGAATCGCTGTCTGCATAGAATTTCAATATTTTCTCCCTTTGCTTCATCACATCATAAACAGTTATGAGCCAATACTGTAGATGTCATGCAACTTATGCACTGAAACACCACCGTCCATTTTTTTCAACAATTCTACTTTATCTTGGACTGGTGTTTACGTCTTTGAAGCAATAGCTAGGGTTAAATTTAAGCAAAGTAAGCTAAGAATCTCAAAGAATTGCGGTATCACCACCAACAAGTGCAGTATAAAGAATGTAAATAAGTGCACCCTACACACAATGCCATCTGTGGCCACCCAGTAAACTAGTCTGGTGGCCGCAGTAATTTCAAATTCCCTTACGTAATTTTGTCCAGACTAAAGAAGGTGCCGAACCATCAGTTGCCGGAAATTCGGTGGTGTACCTGTACGTCATTTATTGGGCTAATAGTTGTGTTTGCATTCTTTTAACAGGGACAAAATCATGTTGTCCTTCATTAATGAATCTGTCTGACAATCTTTATTACCCTCTCAAATACTTGTGTGAAGCTGGGCTGACAGGTCCATATTGTTTTGGCAGTAATTTGGATCCCCCTTTGTATACTGGTGTTACATACGCAAATCTGTTTTGTCTGTGCTTTGTCTCAGCAGTATTGTAAGAAAAAGACTATTGTTTCTTTTGCCCTCTTGAGAAAGATGGTTGGAATCCCATCTGGCCCAGGGGCTGACCTTTCTTTGATTTGATGAACTGCCTCAATAATATTACTTCCTATTAAGTTTGAATAAGTGAATGAATGCTCAATGTAATCATTAAACATTTCATCATCTCTTTCTTCACGCTCTCTTGCACTAAATACTGACTTATATTGGTTAACTAATTTTTGACATACTATTTTAGGGTTATTTACATAAATGTAACCTTCTCTGAATGGTCCAATTTCTAACTTTATGATCTTTTCTCTGTTCATGTAAGCAAACAGGATTTTTGAGTTTTGGTCCATACACTGTATCAATTTTTCTTCTTTTAGTCTCTGTTCCCTTCTAGTAAGTTTATTGAATGATACCTCTTATAATCTAGTAAAACTGAGCTCAAGTCCAGCATGTGAAGCAGAATCTAATCCTAAATATCTATACACATTTGTATCTATGATGCCCATATTTCTTAAACCTAATGGGCAGTGCATGCAAGTATACCTATGGGATAGTGCATGTCACTATACCTAAAAGACGGTATGTTTCAATATACCTAATAAACAGTAAATACCACTGTATACCAATAAAAACAGAAAAGTCATACCTTTTGTATACTGGGGAAAATGAAGGATAATTGGCTCCATGAGTCCTGTGGGAGGACGAAACTTGTCAATGGGAAGTGTTGATGACAAAATAACTAAAATATTTATGTCTTGGGTCAGTTCTTGTAATCTACAAAGTGCTGGCAGAAAGCTGGTATCACAGTCACGAAGACGTTCACTATGTTCCATAATCTACTTAGAAAAGAAAGAAAGACATACATCATTAAGTGCATAAGTGTCTGAAAATAATTGGCATCCCATGAACAGAATGTTTGCTGAAAATCCCTGTAAAGCAAATGCTTAAAGAGTTAAAGTAGACCGAATACATACTACTAGTACCATGTCAAATGCAACACTGTGTCTAATGCAAATTAAGAAAACCACTAAAAGTATCAATTTCATATATGTCAAACCTAGTTACCAGCTAGCACTTGTTGATTTAATGAATTATACTAAGTTTAACATTTACTTTGCATTAATGATGAATGAAGTGACTAAAATATCATATGAAGTTATAGGAGCATTAGGTAGAAGGAGTCAGCAAAAACAACAGGTAAGAGCCTCTGCAAACATTGCGCTACACTTGCACTCTGCCAGTGGCCTGTTAAGGGTGAGGCACTGAAGGCTACGAAGCAACAATAGAGTTCACTAGTTGTAGAGACTCTAACGCCTTAGCCATCCCCTTGAGAGAGTTCCAGAAGGAAACAGCCATCAGAGATATAGATATGGATAAATGGATAGATTTACTTTATTCTAAGTTATCACAAGATTTTAACAGGCTAATGCCTTGAACCAGAGAGATTTTTGCTGACTTCTGCATAATTTCAACATCATGTCAAGGTAATCCATGTTTCAAAAGGAATGCTTGCTAATGTGTTGTGGTACATGAATTGTTGTAGCAAAGGTTTTTCTTTAGAGAAAGGTAGGGGATTCAAGAACAAACATCCATGGTGTAGTAGGTAACATTTTTGACTGTGATGCATTTACGGGCCGTGCCAAATAGGTTTGAAATCCAGGTCATAGAAATTGGCCTGTTGTTCATTCTCCCCTAGGGACTAGTTGATAAATTGGGTATCTGGCTTAGTCTATGATATATATCTATCTCCTGGACCAAATTTTACAAAAGAGTCTTGGTGTTCCTTTAATGTTCCCAGAGCTTATCTCTAATGACTCCTGCATCCCAGGGCCACACTATTTCCAGTAGCAGGAAAATGCGGACGACTGTGGGGAAAGAAGTTCTCTGACAAAACTGTATACTCGGTGAAAAAGCCAGGCCAAAGATGACTTCACTCACTGCATAAACTGTTGCAGGCAGAGTCTGGTAACATGAGCTTGGGGAGTGAGTGAGGAATAGAAGAAATTTAGGGAAACAATGCTGGCATGTGTGCAAGAAGTGTGTGGCATGAGGAAGGTGGCATGTGGGCAGAACAGAGAAAGGGTAGTAAAGTTGCCACTGGAAATTAAGAGTGTGTGCAACAATATTCACAATCATTACAGTCTACCACAGAATGTTTTCTAGAAGCAAGTAGCTACTTTGTTGACACCCACAAGAACGTAAGCAGCTTTTTTCTTGAGAATATACTGACCAAGGTGATACTGGTCTCTCTCTTTCCTCTGAATATCAAGCCTCTATAAGATGCACAAACTAGTGAAAAACATGGTGGCAGTGGTGTAAACATCATCAGCTATCACACACTAGAATGACCAAAGGAGAAGACATGACAAACTCCTGTCAAGTGACTAAGGCGAGATCAAGTGGCAATGTAACAACGTGGTGCAAATGGCAACTTCACAACTCTCTGTCATCAGCAAAATAAGCCAAAGAGGTGACACTGAACAAGCTTGTTAGACCTTTAAGCAAAAATATAACCTTTATGTTCTGGCAGCAGAAGAAACCTGATGAAAAGAAAATTGCACTACTACTAACCTTAAGTTGGGATGAATTTCTTGACAAGAAAAATTCATTTGAGTTCCAAGCACCAGTAAATAACCAACATAACCTAGCTACAGGGTACAAAATATACTTGCCAAATTTGATGCATATTTTGCCCCAAAAAACGACTGCACTGGCTGACAAGCACATATTTCGAAAGTGTGTACAAGCAAGAGAACCTCCATATCATTTATCACCAGATTTGTGGTAGTTTTGGAAATATTTTTGTCACAAAAAAGAAAATATAATTACCGAGGGTTTTCAGCACCAATATCCATTGTCATACAATTTTGGCAAAGCCTCAAAAATTGTCAGCTTCAAATATTACATAACGTGATGGAATAGACCTCGAACAGGTATCCTTGTGGATTGCATAGCAGTTTGGAGCAGTTAAGGAAACATTAAAAATGTATTCTCATGTAAAATGCCAAAGAATGCTTTGCAGTATTTTCTAGTAACAAAACTAGTGATATCCACAGCAGTAGTTCATGATATATAAAAAATGTATTCTATAGTAAAATACCAGAGAAGGCTTTGCAGCATTTTCTAGAGACAAAACTACGGTGATATCCTTAGTGGGTATTCATAAAATCATATAGGAAAAGAAAAACAATGAAAATATAGAATCATCATTGCATCCCAAATACCGCAGCTCTACTTTTCTTCTTAACTTACAATGGCCATCCGTGGCTTTCCTTGCGCATATCCAATATTTTTCAAGTGCCGGACAAAATCTCCAAGATTGTCACATGCTGCATATGATGTGTAATTGTTGATGGAGGATGGGAGAGTACCTGCAAATAAAATAATTTTGTGACTTTTGGTGAAATAATCTTGAAAAAGGATGGAAGTCCAAGTTTTACCAAATGTCAAGGACAAACATTTACGATCATTGTCAAAATAACATCATTTACAGTTAATGCATGAGCACCATAAAGGCTCAAATGTGTGTTTTATAAGTCTTGCAGCTTCACTACTTACAGACATCATCATACTATGTAAACTTCACAAAAAGGTACTGATGGACAAGTTATAATAATAAAGCCAAATATATCACACAGATCCTTTAAATTGAACCTTTGTTCCATTCATCCTTCACTACCCCTAAAGCCACATTATTTCTCCCATCTGATGCTTTCTGCATGCCACCACCCTCTCAGTTATCATTTTCATACATGACTTACCAGATATATCAGAGGGTTTATACCTCTGTAATGCAAGCATTCACTTTTGTCCCCCTTGCCATGATATAATGAGCCTATACAGGCATCCTGACAGTCCTACAGCACCTTATCTTGAGCCATACCTATGTTAAAAATCCTAGCTAATGAATCAACTACAATGGCACCCTCTTTCTTGCACAGAGCAACAGAGGAACAAGTGGCTTCAAGAGTGGCAGAGGATGTAAGCATCACAATATTGTTTTGAAGACCTTGAGAGAAAAATACTTAAAGAAACAAAAAGATTTGTAGGTGACAATTATAGATCTGAAGAGAGCATATCAAAGGGTTTGTTGTAATGCTCTATGGAAGGTCTTATGAATATATGGCATGGGAAGAAAGCTCCCAGATATCAAAAACACTTCACTTCCTCCAGTTTTTCTCCATTCAAACTTTTTTTTTATCATTTTGCTTTGTCGCTGTCTCCCACGTTAGTGAGGTAGCGCAAGGAAACAGACGAAAGAATGGCCCAACCCACCCACATACACATGTATATACATACACATCCACACATGCAGTATATACATACCTATACATCTCAAAGTATACCTATATATACACACACACAGACATATACATATATACACATGCACATAATTCATACTGTGTGCCTTTATTCATTCTCATCGCCACCGCGCCACACATGAAAATAACCACCCCCTCCCCCCAAATGTGCGCGAGGTAGCGCTAGGAAAAGACAACAAAGGCCACTTTCATAGCTGTCATGTAATAATGCACTGAAACCACAGCTCCCTTTCCACATCCAGGCCCCACAGAACTTTCCATGGTGTACCCCTGACGCTTCACATGCCCTGGTTCAATTCATTGACAGCACATCGACCCCGGTTTACCACATCATTCCAATTCACTCTATTCCTTGTACGCCTTTCACCCTTTTGCATGTTCAGGCCCCAATCACTCAAAATCTTTTTCACTTACTTTCCACCTCCAATTTGGTCTCCCACTTCTCCTTGTCCCCTTCACCTCTGAAACGTATATCCTCTTGGTCAATCTTTCCTCACTCATTCTCTCCATGTGACCAAACCATTTCAACACACCCTCTTCTGCTCTCTCAACCACACTCTTTTTATTACCACACATCTCTCTTACCCTATTATTACTTACTCAATCACATGCGGGTGGGACGGGGATGTTATTTTATGTGTGGTGGGGTGGCGATGGGAATGAATAAAGGCAGACAGTATGAATTATGTACGTGTATATATGTATATGTCTGTGTGTGTATATATATGTATACATTGAGATGTATATGTATGTATATTTGCGAGTGTGGACCTGTATGTATATACATGTATATGTGGGTGGGTTGGGCCATTCTTTCGTCTGTTTCCTTGCGCTACCTCGCTAACGTGGGAGACAGCGACAAAGAAAAATAGAAAAAAATATAATAATAATATCATTACTATTATCATGATTATTATTATTATCTTATTATTACTATTATCATTATAATTGTACTAGTGATATTAAAAATGTAAATAACATAAAAGCACATACCACTGAGTTGGTTAAGTATTGTCTCATACATAACTCTGGCATTGTAAAACTCAACACAGTTAACATGGCTGGTGAGAACACCCAGCTTCTCTAGAACAGAAGTAGTAACCAGTGTCTTGCCAGTACCACTATGACCATACAAAAATATACAACTTGGCAATGGACAATCAGCCTGGAAAAAATACAAAACTTTAGATAAAGAAAATGACACAAATCAAGATATCAAAAGACCCTACAACATTTCATTAACATGGTTTATACACCTTTCTCTTGCATTGTATAGCCCATAATGCATGGTTTCACTCATGCACATTTTTTTAATACCAGTCCTGAGAAACTCAGGGTGAGTTCCACTCATGCATGGTAAGCACATGCATATTTGATTGGGTGAGTACAGTCACAATAGGCCAAGAGAGTGAACGCCATTTGAGGTGAAGCTTGCTGCCCTTACCACATTCTAATCCACTCTATCCTGTACATGCCTTACACCCTCCTAAAAGTTCAGGCCCCAAGCACTCAAAACCTTTTTCATTTCATCCTTTCATCTCCAATTTGGTCTTTCACTTCTTGTCCTCTCCACTTCTGAAACATATACCCTCTTTGTCAACCTCCTTATTCATTCTCTTGATATATTCAGACCATTAGAGCACACCCATTGTATAACTCATAATGCATGGTTTCACTCATGCATATCTTTTAATATCAGTTCTGAGAAACTCAGGGTGAGTTCCACTCATGCATGGTAAGCACATGCATATTTGATTGGGTGAGTACAGTTACAGTAGGCCAAGAGAGTGAATGCCATTTGAGGTGAAGCTTGCTGCCCTTACCACATTCTAATCCACTCTATCCTATGCATGTCTTACATCCTCCTAAAAGTTCAGGCCTTGAGCACTCAAAAACATTTTCATTTCATCCTTTCATCTCCAATTAGGTCTTTCACTTCTTGTCCTCTCCACTTCTGACACATATACCCTCTTCGTCAACCTCCTCACTCATTCTCTTGATACATCCAAACCATTAGAGCACACCCTCTACAGCTCTTTCATCCAATCTCTTCTTATTACCACACTGCTCCCTTACCCTATCATTTCTTACTTGATCAACCCTCCTCACACCACAAGTTGTCCTCAAATATTTCATTTCCTACACATTTACCCTCTTCCATGAATTCTCATCTATAGCCCACATCTCACCTCCATTCAACATTACTGGGCATACTGTACCTTCAAATATGCCCACTTTCATACTCCCAGATAGTGAACTCTATTTTCATATATTCATCAATGTTTCCAGGACCTTTGTCCCAAAGTCAACTCCATGACTCAATTCAACTCTCACATTCACTGTCATATCCATTCTCAGGTATCTAGCACACTTCACTTCTTCCATGTTTTCTCCATTCAAACCCACAACTCAACAAACCTGTCTCTCTCCTATGCTATGCCTAAGAAACATGCTTTTCTTCATAATTTCACTATCAACATTCTTCTTGAACACACTCTCCCAGGCCCAGAAACCAAATTCTGCATTTTCTGACTCGCATCTGCCACAAGCACTGATTCATTAGTGAACAATAATTGATTCACCTCCCAAACTCCCACATCCCTGACAGATTGCAAACATGATTCTCTCTCCAAGACCACTGCATTCACCAACCCAACCAACCCATCTATAAAAAGATTAAACAGCCATTGTGATATCACACACTCTTGCCATAAACATAGCTTCACATGAAACCACTCAACCTCCTCTTCTCCTACTCACACACAAGTCTTACTTTCTTGAAAACACTTTTCACTATTTCTAGTACCTTTCTTCCCACACCATATAGTTGTACCAACATTTACATACACAGACATATATATACATACACATACTTGCTAGCCTTCATCCATTCCTGTTGCTACCGTGCCACACAGGAAATAGCATTCCACCCCTTCAGCAAGGTAGAGCCAAAAAAAGAAAAAAGGCCACATTTGTTCACACTCAGTCTCTAGTTGCCATGTGTAATGCACTGAAACCACAGCTCCCTATCCACATCCAGGCCCCACAGACCTTTCCAAGGATTACCCCAGACACTTCACATATTTCTTATACTTGATCACCATTTCCCACATTAGCAAGGTAGCACCAGGAACAGACAAAGAAAGGCTGCATCTGCTCACATTCATTCTCTAGCTGTCATGTGTAATGCACCAAAACAACAGTTCTCTATCCACAACCAGGCCTCACAGAATTTTCTATGGTTTACCCCAAATGCTTCACATAGCCTGGTTCAGACCACTGACATTGATCCCACTATACCACATCATTCCAGTTCACTTTAGTCCATGCATTTAATTTCCAAAACATCTCCCCTGCACAATCTTATCAACAGCCCATGCCTTGCATCCATATAATAATCCTGGGACTACCATACCTTCAAACATGCACATTTTTGCCCTACCAGATAATGATCTCTCTTTCCACACATTTTTCAGTTCTACTAGAGCCTTTGGTCCCTCACCCATCCTATGACTCACTTCTGCTTCAATGGCTCCATTCACTGCCATATCCACTCCCAGGTATCTCAAACACTTCACTTCCTCCAATTCATCTCCATTCAAACTCACTTTCCAACTACTGCAGTTTCCCACTCGAATCTGCCACTAGTGCTGTATCATCAGCAAATAACAACTGACTCACTTTCCAGGCCCTCTCACCCCAAAAGACTTCATACTTGCCCCTCTCTCACATTTACCTCCCTCACTACTCCATCTATAAACATATCAAACAATCATGATGACATCAAACACCCTTGCCACAGACGAAGCTTCAATTGGAACCATTCACTCTCTCTTCCTTCTAGCATATTCCCGCATTAATGAGGTAATGTCTGAAGAAGACAAAGATCAAGAGATTAAGTGAGGAGAGATTGACAAAGAGGATATGGGTGTCAATAAGGAAGAGGACTAGGAGAAGGAGAAAGTGAATTGGAGGTAGAAGGGTAGAGTGAAAAAGGTTCTGAGTGCTTGGGACCTAACAATGCAGGATGCTACAAGTCTTGCATGGGACAGAGTGAACTGGAACAATGTAATATACAGAGGGTTTGATGTCAGTGTACTGAACCAGAACATGTGAAGCAGTTTGGGGAAATCACAGAAAGTGGTTTCAGTATATTAAACATGACAGCTACAGAATGGATATGAGCAAATGAAGCCAGTTTTTCATCTGTTCCTGGGACAATGTCATTATTGTGGGAAAAGGTGGGCCAGTATGAAAATAACAAACAAGATCAATAAAAATCTCTGAGGATACCATGTCTTCTAGATTACAATTAGTGTGTTCATGTTGGAGCTCAGTTTTACCACAAATTTCATAAAGCATTCTCACCTTGCCCACAATACTGGCCAGGAGCTGGATCTGTGTTTTTCGGCATGGTATCTGCTGCGTTATATCAAATACAATCTCATCCATCCTTATGTACTGTGGCCTCTGTAAGCAAAACATTAAATTCATATTGTAATTATTATGCTACAGTTCTCCCAAGAAATCCAAAAAATTTAATTTTTTCTAAATGAACCGAATTCCATTTGTGACAAATGCAAAGTAATAGTTAAGCCTAAGATTATTTCATAAAACAGAAAGGAACAGATACTGTACAACTATACCTTGATATGAGTTAATTCAAGATGATTCATTATCAAGTTCATGAATCATATTTTTTTCATTGGTTTATATCATGTTTTATTAAAAAAAATTTCCTTTTATTCTTAATTACCGTATATTCCTTTGGTGCAAAAATTCAAAACACTTATAGTAAATGCACATTGTATCACTTATCCATGTAAGCATCTTATACTGCTCCAGGCCATTTGCCTCATTTTCACATTTGGTAGAGTAACCATTTGTTTAGATGCCAAGTTGCATCTTTTGACTGTATACAATACTGTGCTCAGACCTGTACTTCTCCCCCCCCTTTTTTTTAATTCTAAAGTGGCTTACAGCCTATGAAATTTTTGAAGATGTTTGGAAAGAAACCTGGAAGCGCAATAAGCAGCAGTACTGCCCCTGGTGGTAAGAGACCTCACAAGGCCACCATTTCAGATGTTAAGTTAGAGGTGATAAGGCACATAGAAATTGGCAAAAAAAAATCAGGAAAACTGCAAAGACTTTAAGACTACTTTCCACTTCAGTGGATAATGTCAAGCAAAACAAAGAGAAAATACAGGAAAACTCAAAAGTGTGTTACATCTTTAGGTGAATGAATGAGTTCATGAATGTGAGCTGAAACCATTCCTTCATGTTCCTTGTGCCACCTCACTAACACAGGAAATAGCAAATGAACATGAAAAAATCTTTAGATGAAAAAAATTGTCAAATGCAACCAAGATATCAAGGCATAAGGATGATTTGATGAAAGCCACAGAACACATGCCAAGTGTCTGGATAAAAGTTCAAAACCAGCATAATGTCACTCAACATTCTGATAATCTAAAAGATGGCAAGATCATTGTTTGAGGATCTAAGGAATGAAAAAGAAGGATTGCAGGTTCAAGAAATGACATGGGTTGTCCAGCCTCAAGATGAGTGCAGAAGCTGCAAGTCTTGACACTTTTGCTGCAAAAGAGTATTGTGCATAATAAGATTCATTGAAGCTGGCTGTTATACACCTCAACAGGTATCTAATGTTGATGAGACTAGTCTGTTATAGGAGATGCCTGCAAGAACTTTTATACCCAAGAGAGAAAAGTCTGTGCCAGATTTTAATATAGCTAAAGATCATTTGATGCTACTTCCGTTTGGCAATACATTAAGAGATTTCAAGGGAAACCCATTAATAGTGTTCTCTTCCCAGAATCATACGGTTATGCCAAGGTTATTCTACCAGTGTATTAGCATTTGACCAAAATGGAGTGAACAGCATTAAGAATTTTTCAGGGATGGCTCTTGACTTACTTTGACCTATCATCACGGAATACTGTCAAAGCAAAAACACCTCAATTACAAAACAAAACACCCTGCAAACTTAAGTATATGAAGGTGGATTACATACTCAATAACTTTTTCCTTGCTCTAGTCCATATATAGAGGACATTTACTATTTTCAAGTCTTACTAACTTAGAATTTTTCATTAGCTCACAAGAGCCACTGAAATAAAGTTACATTAAAAATTTTGGGAATTTTGCATTGTTGGCAACATTGCCAATTCCTGGGAGAAAATTGGAGAAATGAATGTGAATGATATGTGGAAGATCTGGCTGGGTGTGTGTGTGAATTACTTCATTTTTTTTTCTGATTGTGAGTATGCGAACAATTCAAGAAGACAGATAGAATGGCCTATGACAATGGATTCAAGGAGTCAAATAGCTGATTTTGCTGGGCTGTTATACTCACATAGTGAAGAAATAAAAATAAATGAATGATGCAACCACAAGAAGATTATGCAGGTGAGGACAAGAAGGTATGAGCTTCATCCACCACAAGTCATCTTACTTCAAACCAAGAATATAACTCTAAATGTTTTGAGAAAGATACTGATAAAATCAAACAATGAACCCAGTCATGAACATGATCTGAAAGTGTTAAGATTAATGAAGCATCAATCACTTGCTACAAGGAGCTCTACACTGGGAAAAAAAAAAAAAAAAACGAGCACAGCAATCAACATCAGATTCCTTGCTTTTAAACAAAAGCTACAGTAGTGATAACACTGCCTAGTAACACAATGATTATGTTAAACCCAAGGGGTAACCAAACACTCTTACTGTCACTACTTCATCCCATTCCTTCTTGCAACAGCACCTCACATGATGTGCATAAGAATTTCTGGTTAGTCAATCACTTGTTCTAATAACCAATTTAGTTATAATTCTTCATATCTATGTATGAAAACATCTTTTGTGTTAAAAGTGCTATATTAGCAGGTTATCAATGATAAAACCTTTGTTTAGGAGCATATCCTAGGTATATAATGTAACCATCCTAGGTATATAATGGGACCATAAAGTTACATGTATTGTGTTCAGGTATACTGAGGTACGCCTATGTTCCAATGAATTTTTGCCTATGCTGTTGGTGTCTTCCAATCAGCAAAGTTTTCAATCTAACAATGTTTTTCTTGAGTTCTTCTATCTTCTGTCATGCATATACAGTATCACCATCTACCTTTTCCCTCTTTCTAGACTGAATGCTCAAGTTCTTTCAATCTTTTGTGATTTGTGTCTCATCCATCCTTGCTCCCGCATGGAGTGCAGCCTCAAGCAGTCCCTGGCCGTCATGCCAGATCATGTATCATACCCTGACATCTTACACATTCACACACATTTCTTTCACTACTAAGAGATGATGGCCTGGCTATCATCTTCTAACTACTAATGCAAGCCAATGACATTAACCCTAAACCTGGACTACGACTTTATCTCTACCTACAGTATCAAGTAACACAACTACAGTATAAAATAACACAACTCCATAAGATGCTCTAACTGCACTCAGTGATATCACCTACATTGCACATCCCTGTCATACATTAAATACCACTTAGAACATTGGAAATGCAGCTCTTGATTCCCATACACATGGCTTCTGTTCTATTTTTTGTCATAAATCATTGTAAACTTTTTTTCAGTCCAAAATAAATTTTTCTAAACCTATTTCAGAAATTGTTTAACACCTTCTACCTATCTTGGTCAACACATTCCCCAACCTTATCTTGGTCACCTTCTCCCATCTCATCTTGGTTAACACCTTCTACCTTGTCTCTCTCACCTATTCCTACCTCATCTTGGTCAATATCTACCAAATCTCAGTCACCTTTTCCTACCTGATCTTGGCCACCTTTTCCTACATCATCTTGGTCAACACATTCTCCGAACTCATCTTGGTCAGCTTTCAATGCTGGAGAAGCCATCATCCATAAAGTCACTTTCCACATGATATGAAAACAGATCATCTTTATCAAGACTTTAAACATAATTTGACTGGTCCTCTAAATCTAGCTAAAAGCCACTTGGTTTCCTTCTCAGAAAACTCATGATAATGTACATTATTTGCATGGCTGAAGAATGACTGACTATAAGGAGAAATTGTCACACACTGCCACCTTGGCAACTATCTAGGCTCAGCAAGCACCCTTGAAATAGGGGTGCAAAATCCTATGTGTAAAATTGTCTACAGGAATTGTCAAGTTTGTGTACATATGTCTACAGGATTTACACCTGTTAGTTCTATTCCAATACAAAAAATGTTCAATATCAGTTCAAAGATTTAAGTCAAAGAATATAACAAAAGGAAGGGATTCTATAATATATATAAGAAATACATTAGTAGTAGTTGGTAGGCAGCTACCTATCCTGGAAGTATATTACCTGTATTACCTGCTTGGGTATCAGGAGGGTCAGTGATGGTTGTGTAGTTAGCCAGCACTTCAGTGGGTTGCAACGTTGCACTTCTTTGACCCAAGTGGCTAATATTTCTTTCTAACTCACCCGCACATGGACTGCCAGCATCCTGTCTACATACATACAACTTCTCCATGTCACACACGACACTTGACAATTAATTCACGCAACTCATTCTTCCTAATTCTAGGTTTTTGCGTGGAGTGATATGCACTAGTCCTGCCTTTTGGCTAAATGGTAGAATAAATAGACATAAGTAGTAGGTAAGAACATTAAACAGCAGCATTAGGAAAAAACATTAGGTATAAGTAGTAGGTAGGAACATTAGCTAGGAGTATTAAGTGCTAGTAGTAGGTCAAGTGAAAAAAAAAAAAAAAAAAAAAAACACTAAGAGGAAAAGAAGGTAAAACTGTATCATGTTTGTTTACAGGTGTTTGTAGACAATACCCATAGAGGTGTTAAGGTTGTAAGAAGAAAAGGTGAAAGAAGGGAGAGAATTCCACTATTTAGCTGTTCGAGGGATGAAGGTATCACAACCGTCAATCCTCAATAGCCAGTCTCTGTATGGTAATTGTGGGCAGAAGCAGCCAGATGTGAGCCTTGGGTCCAAGCCTGGTGGCAAGGGCACGTGCAGACAGTTCATGAGAGCAGTGGACAAAATAATACTGTACCTGTAGGTCTTAGACAGAGTGACATCATTACAGCATACTAAAAAGAATGGTTGAAGAGAGGTGATGCCACAAGAATATATCAGATCAAAGACTTTTGATTCCACTCTCACCACAAAAAGGCAGAGGAATCATCCTATGCATGTGTAAAGTACAACATATAATGTAATTACCTCTACAGATCTGACAGCTACTCTCAAGAAATATAATTAAGGTAACTAAAGAACACCACAGCTTTTATTGATAATGTGGAGTTTCCAAGTTAGATTAGTAAAAAAGGTTCTGCTCAACATGTTTATGTTGCTACAAGGTTGAATTATGTTGTTTTGAAACTCAATAGTGGTATACGAGTGACTCAGATGAGTTTAAAACTACTGATTCTAACCAAGTTACTAATTCTCAGATGTTCCACAGGTTCAAAATGAGAAAATATGTTCGGTGTTAGAAAGGGAACCAGTATTAGAGGAGAAAACAATTTGAAGTGATAAAGGGAAATCATCAGCATAAAAATCAAGAGATTATGAAATTAAAGAGATATCATTTATGAGAAGATAGAGAGTAGGCAATTGGATAGAACCCTGAGGGCTATCACTATTGACAGTATAAGCTAATTCAACATTCTTGGGTGGTTAACAATGAGTGAATATTAATATTCTAACTAATCTAGGCTAGTAATAACAGATGAATAATATATATTAAAACTTTATTTACGTATGACAATAATAATATTTGTACACTATGTTGCTAGACAACTCTTAAGAAACATAATCTCAATCAAAGACCTTCCCAATGGCTTTGTTATACATTTAGTAAGTATACTACCAAATCCAGAAAGACTTGTTATTTCAGTCTTTACATATATGATCTTGAGGAAACACTATTCATCAATCAACTTTAAACTCCATTCCCATTTACATGAGATGGATGAGGTGCAGACAGCCTTTTAACTTTTCTCAGAAAATTTTGCACAATTTGGGTCCCTAAACCCAACTACAAGGAATGGCAAAGGCAATGACATAACCATTATGAGTCTCAACTGTTTAAATTTCTAATGTGGGTACTGACTGCAGAGTACAGTATATATCTTCTTTCTATTGGTGAGTGAGGTGACTATCTTGTTAATATATTCTCTTTCAAAGATTCTTACTGCCTCAGTAACAGAAGCAAGCTCAACTTAAGTACAGTGATCCATTTTCAGCATAACTGGACTGTTTCTTAAACTTCATACACTGTTGATCATAATTCCATGTATCTATGTAATGCTCTGTTTACTCAAATACAGTTCTATAGCAACTAGTATGTTTTAGGATCTCTTAATATGCCAAGCCACTTGGAATGGATAAAAAGGCAAACATGATACTGATATCCAAGGTTATGTGCGATAACATGGATGAAAAAATAATGTAGTATGACATTCACCTTTCAAAACAAAGACAAAAATCTGGCATTGTACCTGCAAAATAAAGAGAATAATTCTGCAAGTGTTTTTATCATATGAAGTTCTGAGAAAAAGAAAGTATGAGAACAAATAATGTAATACTATTAAAGCCTTCCATGGAATAACATATGCCATGTGCAAGAAATATCATAAAAGCAGTGTTATTAAACTGTTCACCTAGATTCATAGTAATGAACATATGTAATCAAGAAGCAAACATTTATCAAGACTTTTAATGTCAATGGAAAAAACATCATATGTTCTAACGATATCAACTGGTTATTACCAAAACCTCCAATCATACTAAATAGTTCATCATATGATATATTAACCTGAACTCTTACAAGAAACTTATCTGGTATACTGAAATCCACAGTGGCTACTGATGAGTGACCACTGTCAACAGCAGCAGCAAGAATACAATATCAACATGTTCATCACACGTTCTACTACAATAAAAAAAATAATAAATACATGTCATTAATTATGGCATAATATGCATGCTGCAAATTCAGGTGTGTTCTATGTGATCCTTCTTTTGCACCTGTTCACTATTTCCCACATTTGCGAGGTAATGTCAGAAATATAACATTGAGCTTTGGAAGAAAAATCCTTTCTAGGCTCTTCCCTTGGTTCCATCTTTTGGGAAGCAAAATCACAGGAGGCAGGATTTCCATTTTCACAATATAACCCTCTATAATACACAAGAGATATGAAGGTAGCAACCTTCCTCCCTTGTCCCTAGTGGGTAAATATATCTTTTTTTTTCACACTTGATTGCTGTTTCCCGTGTTAGCGAGGTAGTGGAAGGAAACAGAAGAAGAAAGACAAATCTATTCACACACACACACAAATATATATATATATTTTTTTTTCATACTATTCGCCATTTCCCGCATTAGTGAGGTAGTCCATATATATATATATATATATATATATATATATATATATATATATATATATATATATATATATATATATATATATATATTGCCTTAATGATTGTAATCTCTTTACTAAGAGAAAAATATTGCCTAACATATGAATGCTTTTGGAAAATTTAAAAAAAAAGCCCAGTCCTCTGTTCTTTGCGCTACCTCGCTAACGCGGGAAATGGCGAATAGTTTAAAAGAAAGAAGAAAAGATATATATATATATATATATATATATATATATATATATATATATATATATATATATATATATATAGGGGTCAAGTCAATTGGGAGGTGAGTTTGAATGGAGAGAAACTGGAGGAAGTGAAGTGTTTTAGATATCTGGGAGTGGTTGAGAGAGCAGAAGAGGGTGTTTTGAAGTGGTTTGGGCACATGGAGAGAATGAGTGAGGAAAGATTGACCAAGAGGATATATGTGTCGGAGGTGGAGGGAACGAGGAGAAGAGGGAGACCAAATTGGAGGTGGAAAGATGGAGTGAAAAAGATTTTGTGTGATCGGGGCCTGAACATGCAGGAGGGTGAAAGGAGGGCAAGGAATAGAGTGAATTGGAGCGATGTGGTATACCGGGGTTGACGTGCTGTCAGGGGATTGAATCAAGACATGTGAAGCGTCTGGGGTAAACCATGGAAAGCTGTGTAGGTATGTATATTTGCGTGTGTGGAAGTATGTATATACATGTGTATGGGGGGGTTGGGCCATTTCTTTCGTCTGTTTCCTTGCGCTACCTCGCAAACGCGGGAGACAGCGACAAAGTATAATAAAATATAAAAAAAATATATAATATATATATATATATATATATATATATATATATATATATATATATATATATATATATATATATATATTTATATATATATACATATATATGCATATGCCTGATGATTGGCAGAATGCGTGCATAGTGCCATTGTACAAAGGCAAAGGGGATAAGAGTGAGTGCTCAAATTTCAGAGGTATAAGTTTGTTGAGTATTCCTGGTAAATTATATGGGAGGGTATTGATTGAGAGGGTGAAGGCAGGTACAGAGCATCAGGTTGTGGAAGAGCAGTGTGGTTTCAGAAGTGGTAGAGGATGTGTGGATCAGGTGTTTGCTTTGAAAAATGTATGTGAGAAATACTTAGAAAAGCAAATGGATTTGTATGTAGCATTTATGGATCTGGAGAAGGCATATGATAGAGTTGATAGAGATGCTCTGTGGAAGGTATTAAGAATATATGGTGTGGGAGGCAAGTTGTTAGAAGCACTGAAAAGTTTTTATCGAGGATGTAAGGCATGTGCACATGTAGGAAGAGAGGAAAGTGATTGGTTCTCGGTGAATGTAGGTTTGTGGCAGGGGTGTGTGATGTCTCCTTGGTTGTTTAATTTGTTTATGGATGGGGTTGTTAGGGAGGTGAATGCAAGAGTTTTGGAAAGAGGGGCAAGTATGAAGTCTGTTGTGGATGAGAGAGCTTGGGAAGTGAGTCAGTTGTTGTTCGCTGATGATACAGCGCTGGTGGCTGATTCATGGGAGAAACTGCAGAAGCTGGTGACTGAGTTTGGTAAAGTGTGTGAAAGAAGAAAGTTAAGAGTAAATGTGAATAAGAGCAAGGTTATTAGGTACAGTAGGATTGAGGGTCAAGTTAATTGGGAGGTAAGTTTGAATGGAGAAAAACTGGAGGAAGTAAAGTGTTTTAGATATCTGGGAGTGGATCTGGCAGCGGATGGAACCATGGAAGCGGAAGTGGATCATAGGGTGGGGGAGGGGGCCAAAATCCTGGGAGCCTTGAAGAATGTGTGGAAGTCGAGAACATTATCTCGGAAAGCAAAAATGGGTATGTTTGAAAGAATAGTGGTTCCAACAATGTTGTACGGTTGCGAGGCGTGGGCTATGGATAGAGTTGTGCGCAGGAGGATGGATGTGCTGGAAATGAGATGTTTGAGGACAATGTGTGGTGTGAAGTGGTTTGATCGAGTAAGTAACGTAAAGGTAAGAGAGATGTGTGGAAATAAAAAGAGCGTGGTTGAGAGAGCAGAAGAGGGTGTTTTGAAATGGTTTGGGCACATGGAGAGAATGAGTGAGGAAAGATTGACCAAGAGGATATATGTGTCGGAGGTGGAGGGAATGAGGAGAAGTGGGAGACCAAATTGGAGGTGGAAAGATGGAGTGAAAAAGATTTTGTGTGATCGGGGCCTGAACAAGCAGGAGGGTGAAAGGAGGGCAAGGAATAGAGTGAATTGGATCGATGTGGTATACCGGGGTTGACGTGCTGTCAGTGGGTTGAATCAGGGCATGTGAAGCGTCTGGGGTAAACCATGGAAAGTTGTGTAGGTATGTATATTTGCGTGTGGATGTATGTATATACATGTGTATGGGGGTGGGTTGGGCCATTTCTTTCATCTGTTTCCTTGCGCTACCTCGCAAACGCAGGAGACAGAAAAAAAAAAAAATATATGTATATATATATATATATATATATATATATTTTTTTTTTTTTTGCTGTCTCCCGCGTTTGCGAGGTAGCGCAAATATACATATATATATATATATATATATATATATATATATATATATATATATATATATATATATATATATATATTCTTAATACCTTCCACAGAGCATCTCTATCAACTCTATCATATGCCTTCTCCAGATCCATAAAACTCATCCTCTCCATGTGCCCAAACCACTTCAAAACACCCTCTTCTGCTCTCTCAACCACGCTCTTTTTATTTCCACACATCTCTCTTACCCTTACGTTACTCACTCGATCAAACCACCTCACACCACACATTGTCCTCAAACATCTCATTTCCAGCACATCCATCCTCCTGCGCACAACTCTATCCATAGCCCACGCCTCGCAACCATACAACATTGTTGGAACCACTATTCCTTCAAACATACCCATTTTTGCTTTCCGAGATAATGTTCTCGATTTCCACACATTCTTCAAGGCCCCCAGGATTTTGGCCCCCTCCCCCACCCAATGATCCACTTCCGCTTCCATGGTTCCATCCGCTGCCAGATCCACTCCCAGATATCTAAAACACTTCACTTCCTCCAGTTTTTCTCCATTCAAACTCACCTCCCAATTGACTTGACCCTCAACCCTACTGTACCTAATAACCTTGCTCTTATTCACATTTACTCTTAACTTTCTTCTTCCACACACTTTTCCAAACTCAGTCACCAGCTTCTGCAGTTTCTCACATGAATCAGCCACCAGCGCTGTATCATCAGCGAACAACAACTGACTCACTTCCCAAGCTCTCTCATCCCCAACAGACTTCATACTTGCCCCTCTTTCCAAAACTCTTGCATTTACCTCCCTAACAACCCCATCCATAAACAAATTAAACAACCATGGAGACATCACACACCCCTGCCGCAAACCTACATTCACTGAGAACCAATCACTTTCCTCTCTTCCTACACGTACACATGCCTTACATCCTCGATAAAAACTTTTCACTGCTTCTAACAACTTTCCTCCCACACCATATATTCTTAATACCTTCCACAGAGCATCTCTATCAACTCTATCATATGCCTTCTCCAGATCTATAAATGCTACATACAAATCCATTTGCTTTTTTAAGTATTTCTCACATACATTCTTCAAAGCAAACACCTGATCCACACATCCTCTACCACTTCTGAAACCACACTGCTCTTCCCCAATCTGATGCTCTGTACATGCCTTCACCCTCTCAATCAATACCCTCCCATATAATTTACCAGGAATACTCAACAAACTTATACCTCTGTAATTTGAGCACTCACTCTTATCCCCTTTGCCTTTGTACAATGGCACTATGCACGCATTCCGCCAATCCTCAGGCACCTCACCATGAGTCATACATACATTAAATAACCTTACCAACCAGTCAACAATACAGTCACCCCCTTTTTTAATAAATTCCACTGCAATACCATCCAAACCTGCTGCCTTGCCGGCTTTCATCTTCCGCAAAGCTTTCACTACCTCTTCTCTGTTTACCAAATCATTTTCCCTAACCCTCTCACTTTGCACACCACCTCGACCAAAACACCCTATATCTGCCACTCTATCATCAAACACATTCAACAAACCTTCAAAATACTCACTCCATCTCCTTCTCACATCACCACTACTTGTTATCACCTCCCCACTTGCGCCCTTCACCGAAGTTCCCATTTGCTCCCTTGTCTTACGCACTTTATTTACCTCCTTCCAGAACATCTTTTTATTCTCCCTAAAATTTAATGATACTCTCTCACCCCAACTCTCATTTGCCCTTTTTTTCACCTCTTGCACCTTTCTCTTGACCTCCTGTCTCTTTCTTTTATACATCTCCCCCTCAATTGCATTTTTTCCCTGCAAAAATCGTCCAAATGCCTCTCTCTTCTCTTTCACTAATACTCTTACTTCTTCATTCCACCACTCACTACCCTTTCTAATCAACCCACCTCCCACTCTTCTCATGCCACAAGCATCTTTTGCGCAATCCATCACTGATTCCCTAAATACATCCCATTCCTCCCCCACTCCCCTTACTTCCATTGTTCTCACCTTTTTCCATTCTGTACTCAGTCTCTCCTGGTACTTCCTCACACAGGTCTCCTTCTCAAGCTCACTTACTCTCACCACCCTCTTCACCCCAACATTCACTCTTCTTTTCTGAAAACCCATACAAATCTTCACCTTAGCCTCCACAAGATAATGATCAGACATCCCTCCAGTTGCACCTCTCAGCACATTAACATCCAAAAGTCTCTCTTTCGCACGCCTGTCAATTAACACGTAATCCAATAACGCTCTCTGGCCATCTCTCCTACTTACATAAGTATACTTATGTATATCTCGCTTTTTAAACCAAGTATTCCCAATCATCAGTCCTTTTTCAGCACATAAATCTACAAGCTCTTCACCATTTCCATATTAAGAATATATGGTGTGGGAGGAAAGTTGTTAGAAGCAGTGAAAAGTTTTTATCGAGGATGTAAGGCATGTGTACGTGTAGGAAGAGAGGAAAGTGATTGGTTCTCAGTGAATGTAGGTTTGCAGCAGGGGTGTGTGATGTCTCCATGGTTGTTTAATTTGTTTATGGATGGGGTTGTTAGGGAGGTAAATGCAAGAGTTTTGGAAAGAGGGGCAAGTATGAAGTCTGTTGGGGATGAGAGAGCTTGGGAAGTGAGTCAGTTGTTGTTCGCTGATGATACAGCGCTGGTGGCTGATTCATGTGAGAAACTGCAGAAGCTGGTGACTGAGTTTGGAAAAGTGTATGGAAGAAGAAAGTTAAGAGTAAATGTGAATAAGAGCAAGGTTATTAGGTACAGTAGGGTTGAGGGTCAAGTCAACTGGGAGGTGAGTTTGAATGGAGAAAAACTGGAGGAAGTGAAGTGTTTTAGATATCTGGGAGTGGATCTGGCAGCGGATGGAACCATGGAAGCGGAAGTGGATCATAGGGTGGGGGAGGGGGCCAAAATCCTGGGGGCCTTGAAGAATGTGTGGAAGTCGAGAACATTATCTCGGAAAGCAAAAATGGGTATGTTTGAAGGAATAGTGGTTCCAAGAATGTTGTATGGTTGCGAGGCGTGGGCTATGGATAGAGTTGTGCGCAGGAGGATGGATGTGCTGGAAATGAGATGTTTGAGGACAATGTGTGGTGTGAGGTGGTTTGATCGAGTGAGTAACGTAAGGGTAAGAGAGATGTGTGGAAATAAAAAGAGCGTGGTTGAGAGAGCAGAAGAGGGTGTTTTGAAGTGGTTTGGGCACATGGAGAGGATGAGTGAGGAAAGATTGACCAAGAGGATATATGTGTCGGAGGTGGAGGGAACAAGGAGAAGAGGGAGACCAAATTGGAGGTGGAAAGATGGAGTGAAAAAGATTTTGTGTGATCGGGGCCTGAACATGCAGGAGGGTGAAAGGATGGCAAGGAATAGAGTGAATTGGAGCGATGTGGTATACCGGGGTTGACGTGCTGTCAGTGGGTTGAATCAGGGCATGTGAAGCGTCTGGGGTAAACCATGGAAAGTTGTGTAGGTATGTATATTTGCGTGTGGATGTATGTATATACATGTGTATGGGGGTGGGTTGGGCCATTTCTTTCATCTGTTTCCTTGCGCTACCTCGCAAACGCAGGAGACAGAAAAAAAAAAAAATATATGTATATATATATATATATATATATATATATATATATATATATATATATATATTTTTTTTTTTGCTGTCTCCCGCGTTTGCGATGGTAGCGCAAATTATATATATATATCATATATATATATATATATATATATATATATATATATATATATATATATATATATATATATTCTTAATACCTTCCACAGAGCATCTCTATCAACTCTATCATATGCCTTCTCCAGATCCATAAAAACTCATCCTCTCCATGTGCCCAAACCACTTCAAAACACCCTCTTCTGCTCTCTCAACCACGCTCTTTTTATTTCCACACATCTCTCTTACCCTTACGTTACTCACTCGATCAAACCACCTCACACCACACATTGTCCTCAAACATCTCATTTCCAGCACATCCATCCTCCTGCGCACAACTCTATCCATAGCCCACGCCTCGCAACCATACAACATTGTTGGAACCACTATTCCTTCAAACATACCCATTTTTGCTTTCCGAGATAATGTTCTCGATTTCCACACATTCTTCAAGGCCCCCAGGATTTTGGCCCCCTCCCCCACCCAATGATCCACTTCCGCTTCCATGGTTCCATCTGCTGCCAGATCCACTCCCAGATATCTAAAACACTTCACTTCCTCCAGTTTTTCTCCATTCAAACTCACCTCCCAATTGACTTGACCCTCAACCCTACTGTACCTAATAACCTTGCTCTTATTCACATTTACTCTTAACTTTCTTCTTCCACACACTTTTCCAAACTCAGTCACCAGCTTCTGCAGTTTCTCACATGAATCAGCCACCAGCGCTGTATCATCAGCGAACAACAACTGACTCACTTCCCAAGCTCTCTCATCCCCAACAGACTTCATACTTGCCCCTCTTTCCAAAACTCTTGCATTTACCTCCCTAACAACCCCATCCATAAACAAATTAAACAACCATGGAGACATCACACACCCCTGCCGCAAACCTACATTCACTGAGAACCAATCACTTTCCTCTCTTCCTACACGTACACATGCCTTACATCCTCGATAAAAACTTTTCACTGCTTCTAACAACTTTCCTCCCACACCATATATTCTTAATACCTTCCACAGAGCATCTCTATCAACTCTATCATATGCCTTCTCCAGATCTATAAATGCTACATACAAATCCATTTGCTTTTCTAAGTATTTCTCACATACATTCTTCAAAGCAAACACCTGATCCACACATCCTCTACCACTTCTGAAACCACACTGCTCTTCCCCAATCTGATGCTCTGTACATGCCTTCACCCTCTCAATCAATACCCTCCCATATAATTTACCAGGAATACTCCACAAACTTATACCTCTGTAATTTGAGCACTCACTCTTATCCCCTTTCCCTTTGTACAATGGCACTATGCACGCATTCCGCCAATCCTCAGGCACCTCAACCATGAGTCATACATACATTAAATAACCTTACCAACCAGTCAACAATACAGTCACCCCCTTTTTTAATAAATTCCACTGCAATACCATCCAAACCTGCTGCCTTGCCGGCTTTCATCTTCCGCAAAGCTTTCACTACCTCTTCTCTGTTTACCAAATCATTTTCCCTAACCCTCTCACTTTGCACACCACCTCGACCAAAACACCCTATATCTGCCACTCTATCATCAAACACATTCAACAAACCTTCAAAATACTCACTCCATCTCCTTCTCACATCACCACTACTTGTTATCACCTCCCCACTTGCGCCCTTCACCGAAGTTCCCATTTGCTCCCTTGTCTTACGCACTTTATTTACCTCCTTCCAGAACATCTTTTTATTCTCCCTAAAATTTAATGATACTCTCTCACCCCAACTCTCATTTGCCCTTTTTTTCACCTCTTGCACCTTTCTCTTGACCTCCTGTCTCTTTCTTTTATACATCTCCCCCTCAATTGCATTTTTTCCCTGCAAAAATCGTCCAAATGCCTCTCTCTTCTCTTTCACTAATACTCTTACTTCTTCATTCCACCACTCACTACCCTTTCTAATCAACCCACCTCCCACTCTTCTCATGCCACAAGCATCTTTTGCGCAATCCATCACTGATTCCCTAAATACATCCCATTCCTCCCCCACTCCCCTTACTTCCATTGTTCTCACCTTTTTCCATTCTGTACTCAGTCTCTCCTGGTACTTCCTCACACAGGTCTCCTTCTCAAGCTCACTTACTCTCACCACCCTCTTCACCCCAACATTCACTCTTCTTTTCTGAAAACCCATACAAATCTTCACCTTAGCCTCCACAAGATAATGATCAGACATCCCTCCAGTTGCACCTCTCAGCACATTAACATCCAAAAGTCTCTCTTTCGCACGCCTGTCAATTAACACGTAATCCAATAACGCTCTCTGGCCATCTCTCCTACTTACATAAGTATACTTATGTATATCTCGCTTTTTAAACCAAGTATTCCCAATCATCAGTCCTTTTTCAGCACATAAATCTACAAGCTCTTCACCATTTCCATATTAAGAATATATGGTGTGGGAGGAAAGTTGTTAGAAGCAGTGAAAAGTTTTTATCGAGGATGTAAGGCATGTGTACGTGTAGGAAGAGAGGAAAGTGATTGGTTCTCAGTGAATGTAGGTTTGCAGCAGGGGTGTGTGATGTCTCCATGGTTGTTTAATTTGTTTATGGATGGGGTTGTTAGGGAGGTAAATGCAAGAGTTTTGGAAAGAGGGGCAAGTATGAAGTCTGTTGGGGATGAGAGAGCTTGGGAAGTGAGTCAGTTGTTGTTCGCTGATGATACAGCGCTGGTGGCTGATTCATGTGAGAAACTGCAGAAGCTGGTGACTGAGTTTGGAAAAGTGTATGGAAGAAGAAAGTTAAGAGTAAATGTGAATAAGAGCAAGGTTATTAGGTACAGTAGGGTTGAGGGTCAAGTCAATTGGGAGGTGAGTTTGAATGGAGAAAAACTGGAGGAAGTAAAGTGTTTTAGATATCTGGGAGTGGATCTGGCAGCGGATGGAACCATGGAAGCGGAAGTGGATCATAGGGTGGGGGAGGGGGCCAAAATCCTGGGGGCCTTGAAGAATGTGTGGAAGTCGAGAACATTATCTCGGAAAGCAAAAATGGGTATGTTTGAAGGAATAGTGGTTCCAAGAATGTTGTATGGTTGCGAGGCGTGGGCTATGGATAGAGTTGTGCGCAGGAGGATGGATGTGCTGGAAATGAGATGTTTGAGGACAATGTGTGGTGTGAGGTGGTTTGATCGAGTGAGTAACGTAAGGGTAAGAGAGATGTGTGGAAATAAAAAGAGCGTGGTTGAGAGAGCAGAAGAGGGTGTTTTGAAGTGGTTTGGGCACATGGAGAGGATGAGTGAGGAAAGATTGACCAAGAGGATATATGTGTCGGAGGTGGAGGGAACAAGGAGAAGAGGGAGACCAAATTGGAGGTGGAAAGATGGAGTGAAAAAGATTTTGTGTGATCAGGGCCTGAACATGAAGGAGGGTGAAAGGATGGCAAGGAATAGAGTGAATTGGAGCGATGTGGTATACCGGGGTTGACGTGCTGTCAGTGGATTGAATCAAGGCATGTGAAGCGTCTGGGGTAAACCATGGAAAACTGTGTAGGTATGTACATTTGCGTGTGTGGACGCATGTATATACATGTGTATGGGGGGGGTTGGGCCATTTCTTTCGTCTGTTTCCTTGCGCTACCTCGCAAACGCGGGAGACAGCGACAAAGTATAATAAAAAAAAATATATATATATATATATATATATATATATATATATATATATATATATATATATATATATATATATATATATATATTTTATTTTTGCTTTGTCGCTGCCTCCCGCGTTTGCGAGGTAGCGCAAGGAAACAGACGAAAGAAATGGCCCAACCCACCCCATACACACACATGTTTACATGTGTGTATATGTATATGTCTGTATGGATATGTAGGTATATGTTGAAATGTATATGCGCGTGTGTGGGCGTTTATGTATATACATGTGTATGTGGGTGGGTTGGGCCATTCTTTCGTCTGTTTCCTTGCTCAACCTCGCTAACGCGGGAAACAGCGACGAAGAAGTATAAAATATATATATATATATATATATAGAGTTGGGGTGAGAGAGTATCATTAAATTTTAGGGAGAATAAAAAGATGTTCTGGAAGGAGGTGAATAAAGTGCGTAAGACAAGGGAGCAAATGGGAACTTCAGTGAAGGGCGCAAATGGGGAGGTGATAACAAGTAGTGGTGATGTGAGAAGGAGATGGAGTGAGTATTTTGAAGGTTTGTTGAATGTGTTCGATGATAGAGTGGCAGATATAGGGTGTTTTGGTCGAGGTGGTGTGCAAAGTGCAACCCCGGTATACCACATCGCTCCAATTCACTCTATTCCTTGCCCTCCTTTCACCCTCCTGCATGTTCAGGCCCCGATCACACAAAATCTTTTTCACTCCATCTTTCCACCTCCAATTTGGTCTCCCTCTTCTCCTTGTTCCCTCCACCTCCGACACATATATCCTCTTGGTCAATCTTTCCTCACTCATCCTCTCCATGTGCCCAAACCACTTCAAAACACACTCTTCTGCTCTCTCAACCACGCTCTTTTTATTTCCACACATCTCTCTTACCCTTACGTGGAAAGATGGAGTGAAAAAGATTTTGTGTGATCGGGGCCTGAACATGAAGGAGGGTGAAAGGAGGGCAAGAAATAGAGTGAATTGGAGCGATGTGGTATACCGTGGTTGACGTGCTGTCAGTGGATTGAATCGGGGCATGTGAAGCGTCTGGGGTAAACCATGGAAAGCTGTGTAGGTATGTATATTTGCGTGTGTGGACGTATGTATATACATGTGTATGGGGGGGGGGGGGGTTGGGCCATTTCTTTCGTCTGTTTCCTTGCGCTACCTCGCAAACGCGGGAGACAGCGACAAAGTATAATATAAATAAATAATATATATATATATATATATATATATATATATATATATATATATATATATATATATATATATATATATATATATATTTATATATATATATATATATATATATATATATATATATATATATATATATATATATATATATATATATATATATATATTTTTTTTTCATACTATTCGCCATTTCCCACATTAGTGAGGTAGCGTTAAGAACAGAGGACTGGTGAGGGAATATCCTCACCTGGCCCCCTTCTCTGTTTCTTCTTTTGGAAAAAAAAAAAAAAAAAAAAAAGGAAACAGCATGAAGGCAAGCAAGTATGTATATGTACATGTGTATATATGTATATGTCTGTGTATGTGCATGTATATGTATGCATATCTTGATATGTATATGTGCCATTTATGTATATATATGTGTATATGAGTGGATGGGCCATTCTTCTGTTTCCTGGCACTACCTCACTGATGTGGGAAACAGCAACAAAGTATTATACATAAAATAAATAATATATATATATACATATATATATATATATATATATATATATATATATATATATATATATATATATATATATATATACATAAAATAAAGCCTACTGACTTCACTGCATTCTAAAGGTAATCAAAAACAATATTTCATGCTTCAAGCAACATTAAAGCATTATGAAGGAACAAAAATAATTGGAAGTTGTCAGCATAACTAATGCTTATTGAGTATACAGGCTAGGTGTAAATACAATGTCTCTTTTTATAGCTGTGGAGGCTGCCTCCATTTTCTCGCGAAGGTTAGGATCTCCAATGATGTGTGCAGCATTCTTAACATCCTTAAGAGTTTCATCTAAGCGCTGGATGCACTTTACAGTGATTCCTTCCTGAACATCTGTCAACTCCATTATTTTGCTAAATGGTAACCCACTTGCCCATTGATATACCACCTCTGTTAATCCAAAGTTGAACTGATCTACAAAATCACCAACTGGCTCTGGAAGGCCACACTCCTTCTGGATTTTCCCAATGTTTTCTGCCACATCCTTGAACTTGTTAATTCCTTTCTCTAGTTCTGGTGTTAGAGTTGGTTTACTACAATTTTTCTGTTGGAAGACCATACTAGATAATAAGGCAGCTACTATTTCTACTGGGCTCTCTGCAAACACATTTTCAAGAACTAGTTCAGTTACCATTAATTCATGGTTACCCATCTCACATGCTACTCGACCTTTCAGTGTGACTGTATTGTTATTTTCAATGTACCCAAGCCTTTTAAGCACCTTGATCCTCATCTGGTATTCAGGATGTAGCTGAAGAGCCTCTTCTGACATGAGGAACTTAAGACGTCCAATTCTTTCCTTTAAGTTATACCTAACAAAGGTGTGACTAAAATGCTCTTTAAATTGTGTACATTCTAAACATGATCGCTCCATAACTTTTGATTTCAGCACTTCTAAGGTTTCAATCTGAAGTACTGCTTTTATCTCCCTGACTCCAAGATCCTTTGTTAAGCTGAGAATAGAGATATTCTCCCCACCTGACTCATTCAAACGTTGTAGCTCACCGACTACATCCATAACAGACTGCGTAGGTGGGTCATTTCTAAATCGAGGAATTTCTCGTTTTTTGATATTATCAATTACTTTTTCCGCATTAACCTTTATAGTTTTATTTGTAATGGCTGCCAAATGTTCAGGACTAATCTCTAGGCACATGTGCTCTGAAGTGTCTTCTAGTACTTCAAACTTTTCTTGGCAAGCTGAATAGGCTTCTTTTGTCTTGAGTTCTTCTGCCAAAAAAGAGGCATTTTCACTTCTACCTTTCAAGATAAAAACTGTCAATTTATTGTTAACCTTAGTATCAATTTTCAGCAGGCATGCTAGATACAACTGATATTGTTTGTAACATATGATAATAATTCTTCCTGGAGTCATTACCCTCATGACACCAGGATATACAAATAAGGATTTAAATATCATCTTGCGTTGATCCACATATTCCTTTGCAGCTATATAATAGTCTTCTATGTCTTTACACATCATGCATTGAAATTCAGGCTCTTTGCTCAGTTTCACTTCAGCTAACCTTAGTTCAGTCTCATACTCACTCTGATGTGCCATTTGTACAGCTTCTGAGAATGACCTTTTCATCATATCCTCAACACTGAAGCTCTCAACACGCAAAATATTTAGAATCATTGAATACGTTAGCTTGAACTGGGACTCTAACTTAGTAGGCTTCCCTAACATCATGCGATGAAGGTTAGACATCTCAGGTACATCATTCTTACAAAGTATAATTACTGTTCCAGTAGTGTCCAAACCTCTGCGCCCAGCACGCCCAGCCATCTGGATGTACTCACTAGGTACCACATCACGGAACCCTGTTCCATCATGTTTTCTGATAGAATCAAACACCACACATCTTGCAGGCATGTTTACACCCATTGCAAATGTTTCAGTGGCAAATAAAAGTTTCACAAGACCTTTTGCAAAAAGCATTTCTACAACTTCTTTCAAGATAGGAAGAATCCCACTATGATGAACACCAATTCCTTTCATTAGTAAACTTCGCATATAAATCACCTGAGGTAGCTCTTTATCTGTTCCTTGAAGTCTGTCTATACACCTTTTAATAAAAGCATGAATCTCTCCCTTTTCCCTGTTTGTGGTTAAGTCTTGGCTCATCAGCTGATTAGCATTACTGTCACATCGTTTCTTAGACAGAGTGAATGCAACAATTGGTAGCAGGTCTCTCCTACTCAAATGATCAATTAGTCCAATCCACATATTTCTCTCTTGTTTTTCTCCCATGTGCTGTTTACCATGCTTTGGTCCCTGAGTCTGCTGATTTTTCTTTCTTTCATTCTTTGCAGCCAATGCAGCATTGTATCCTTTTGTGAGGAAATTACCACTGGCATCTACCAACAAGAAGCGTTCATCCTTGCTCTTCCCGCCAGTACCAGTGTACAAATAGTGTTCTAATGGGACGGGACGCTTGCTAGTGCTAATAACATATATCTTACGTTTCTTGATCCTACCAATCCAGTCTGCAAACTCAATGGTGTTGGGTACTGTTGCAGAAAGTAAGACAATATTTACAGTACTTGGCAACATTATAAGTACCTCCTCCCACACATGACCCCTCTCCGCATTGTTAATATAATGAACTTCATCAAAAATAACCCATTCCAAATCTCTTATCAAATCACTACCATTATACAGCATTGACTGCAATATTTCTGTTGTCATGATTAAACATGATGCCTTTGGGTTAATTTGAATGTCACCTGTTAAAAGTCCTACATCATCAAATTTAATCTTGAAGTCTCTGTACTTCTGATTTGAAAGTGCCTTGATTGGAGAAGTATATATTGCCCTTGTCATATGCTTCAGAGTTAGTGCTATAGCATACTCTGCTACTACTGTTTTCCCTGCTGATGTGTGTGCAGCTACAAATACGCAATCATGTTTTTCCAAGTGCAAAATAGCTTGCTTCTGAAAAATGTCCAATTCAAATGGGTATGTACAAGCAGGGTTGGGAACTTGTGAGTTATACTCATCAACTGGAGCATTAACATCAATATTTTCTACCCATTCTGTACCTTGTTCTTGTACAGGTGAGTATTTGGGGGGCTCACTGATATTCAACACAAACTCTTCCTTCTTCGGGGGAGCCTCAATGTTGAAATTCTTTACCAGAGTAGTATCTTCTTCATTCAATCCTTCCAAAGTTAAATTCAGCTCTTTACTTGGAGCCTTTTCTTCCTTCTCATCAAATATTTTCAGTACACTCTCATCTACTTTCAACATATCTGTTATACTAACAACCATTTCAGTTGCCTTCTGCACGGGTTTCTCTTCCTCTTTCTCAGGCACCTTTTCAGGTTTTTCAAAGGTCATTCCTCTAGAAAGCTTTGGATGTTTTGCTATGTAGTTCTCGCTATCTAACTGAAACTCTGCTTCAACTGACTCCTTAACAAGGACTGGTTCAGGAAATCCCCCTGGCCAAAAAGGGAAATTAGTAGAGGAACCCCTGACAGTTTCCTCTGGAGGACCAGGGGCTCGCCTCATAGATGATGAATTCTTAGCTGTGGCTCCCGCATCCTTGTTTAAAACTTCACGGAGTCCGGTAATGTCACCGGTGGCTGGGTCACGTTCTACCTCAAGACATGTGCTTGGGGGAAATAGAGATATACTATACAGACGAATGGGTTCTGGTTTCCTTGGGAACCATCTTCGAGAATGAACAGGGTCATGGATTGGCAGCTCCTCTGGAGTTATGAGATATTCTTCTATTTGTTCCTTTAGGCTCGGTAGAACTGGAGGCAGGTTGCCCAAGAGCCTTCCAAGGCAGTCCATGGTATCCTACAAATCCTGAAAAGATGTCCTTTATCAATATGTCATTAAAGAATATGTTCACATGAAGGTTAACTGAATAACAATATGAATGAATTATTGTAACAAAATGCATAAAAAAGATGAACAGATTTGTTCATGAGTTATTCCCAAAATCTAAAGATATATCTAAATTATATAAAGGCCAAACTATTTTCAGAAAATACCTATACCATCAAACTGTACAAGTTTTTGTATAAAATATTTTTATGCACCGATTCTCCAGCACTCTTGGTTCCAAAGCCTTGTCGGATTAACCAATTTGCCAGACCAATCGTGGTCATGTAATAGTAATTCATCAACACACCTCTAACCCACTAATTATACATCTCCCATGTGTCTAAAGTATACCATGGACTGCTAAAAATTTTATTTAAACAAACATTACATGTTTAAGCACCCTAAGATGGTAAGTCTGTCTTTAGATTGTTTGAATCCAGCGGCGTATCCAGGGTATGGAAGGAAATGCAGATGCCCTGGACGCCACTTGCAGGGGGTGCCAGTGGCGTGATGGCATCCTCGATCCAGACAATGATTCGAAACTTAAAGATTTAAATTTCTTGACCATGAAAACATATCTTTGGCATTTGGAATCATATTGATATCATTATTAGTTCAATAGTTATTCACAAAAACTGATATTTCCGTAATGGCTTCCTGGATCCAGAATGATTCGGATCACTCCCAAAATCTAATCAATTGTGTCATTTCTGACTTTCCCTGAAAATTTAGTCAAAATTTGTTCATAAGTTTTGTTGAAAGTTGCTCACAAACAAACAAATGCCAATAAAAACATAATCTCCTTGGCAGAGGTAATGAAAACAAAAAATATTGGTGTCATATGTTTGAACAGGGGTGCAATTTCAGTGCTTGCCATAGGCACTATTTCCCCAAGACAGGACTCTGTTTGAATCATGTGGGGTCTTCTTTGTCTTCAGCAGAAATGGTAGATGGCTGCAACATCACGGTGGATGGATAGGAATGGCAGCAGATTATAATACTATCAATATAGCTGTAGAGAGCTAAGTGGGATGGGAGGTTGGAATGAGGTTAATCTTCTATAATTGTTTAACTTTTATATTCTATACTCTGCATTTTCCTTCATATACTGCTGTAAATCTTGATATCATTAAATGACTTATGATGCTGAAGTTAATGCTCCACAAATGACAATGTATTCTCTGAGTGCTACACTGTCATGAAAAAAATCAGCCAATATCAAAAGCCAATATCAGTGCTTAATTAAAACAGACTTTTACACTTAAGATTCTTTTAGGTTGAATAGATGTCAAGGAAGCGACGTCGCCAACCAGGTCAGGACCATATTCTGAAGTCATGCAACCTACTGTTACATACATGAAGTCCTGCTAGAGGGGAATATCAGTTGTCCTGGGGGTTAAGGCGACCTGGCCAACCAGGTCAGGACGATATTCTGAAGAGATGCAACCTAATGTTACATACATAAAGTTAAGCTGGAGGGGAACATAACATGTCCTGGGGGGTGAGGCGACCTCGACAACCAACACAATATTGAACCTTATCATCCATCTGACAGCCCGGTTAATACATACAGATCACCCATTATCTTTTGACATTAACTTTACTTTGTGCACTACAATTTGATCCTTACCTCTCCACAGACTCCGTGTCGTATCTATAGTCTCCAACAATGGCTGGTGGGTGTAAAATATGACGGTATAAGAGCCGGTGTGATGCAGGTCATGCAGCAGCAGCAGCAGCTCACGTTGAGCCCCACCAAACAGCTGACACCTCCCAGTGCCTCATATAGTGACACCACAACAAACACAAGCAAATCTTGCCATTTAAAGAGAAAAACAATTCGCACCCCGCAAAAAACAACGTTTAATAATAGCCATGTGCATTCCGACACTTGCTCATCGTTGAAATAGAATTATACAATGTGTACAAGTGGTTTAATATGGAAAAATAGACGGGAATGTACCTGAATTGTACGTGAGGCGGGAAGAAGGACGCAGGCGCAGTGGTGGTGAGGGCCAGGTAAACACGGCGTCCCAATCCCTCCACACTACATTATATCTCATAATTAAACGACAATTTCACCCAACTTTTTTGAAATATTATTATTATTTCATCCTCATAGAGCAATGATTAAATTTTTTCTCATGACTGATGCATTAATATGGAGCTAATGTGCACGTCACGTACAATGTTTATGGAGTCATGTATCCGAACAAGTTAAGAGTGTTCCATGTAAGAGACATTGATCACTACAAGTAAAGACAATAAACTTATAAAATGTTTGAGTCTATAAGAAAAAATATACAGACCGTCCAGGACGGAATAACGGCAGGGTGAGTTAGTCTAACTTCATAAGGTGATTAGTAATCTACAGTAGTATATAAGACATGTCATACATAGTCAATTGATCTTGAATATTATTTCTTCAGCCACTTCAGTGAATTCTCATTAAATAGCTTCAGGTGAATTTATATCTTGAACCTTATTCAGCCATGCTTCTTTTCTAAATTAAATTAAGTTACGATTTTTAAAATTTTTGATTGGTTGTCGTACAGCTTGATGTTTATGTACCATTAAACATTATCCCATGTCGTAGGTATTTATTGTATTATAATTTGATTAAACTATTTGTTTTCTGTAAACTTCAACTTTAACAAGTTTCAGGAAGCTGAATTGGATTTATGTGTTGATATATATATTTTTTTGTTGAGGACAGATTTTATTCATGTGGACAGTTAGTATCTTTTTTATTCTTTATTTTCTTTACTACTTTATTGAGATAGAATCAGAAACACATGAACATAGGCCTTATTTGCTCACTCCACACTCTATCTGCATAATACATCAGAACTAGAAATTACCATCCATAGCTAAGCCTTACAGACTTCTCCATGGTTTGCTATGACTGCATCATGAACTCATCTTTACCCAATCACCAGAAAGTCGTCCTCATGAGATACATTTCTTTACGTCTTTCTCTCTGTTCGTACATGCCTCATCTTCTCCTGAGAGTGCAAGCCTTATTACCTCAAAGTCCCCATTTTCCAACCTTCCATCCTTCCTAGTTTCCTTTCACTTTTGATCTTTTGTTACTATTTCTACACTCATCTTCACCACATGTCTGGACCAAGCCAACACTCTCAGTCATATGGCACTGTTTTTTATGGTAAACTTACATCACGTATCCTTCTGAGGAATTTAGTTACCAGCTTAGACACATACCATTCCTCCGTGTTCAGGGCCCAAGACTTGTTTCCATACAGCATTGTTTGGACTAATATATATATACTTAACCATCTGTGCCCTGTATATGACAGCAGTTGGAATGCTGGGGCTGAAGTGAGCCAGGTGTTAGGAGAAGACTAAGATTTGAGAAGTGCTTTGAGAAGTGTTCAAAAGGAGATGCCGTTGTTAGTTGTGACAAAGTTGGGTATATTTGAAGGTATAGCATTTCCAATGGTGTTGAATTGATGCAAGTCTTCGGCTGCAGAATAACTGAAGCAAGGGGATGTGTTGAAAGTGAAATGCCTGAAGACATTATGTGGTGTGACGCTAGTTGACTGTGTAAGAAATGACAGTGCAAGAGCAAAATGCAGTCTGAATGAGAGTTAACTGGGGTGTACTGAAAGGGTTTAGATGCATGAAGAGGATGAGTGAAGAAAGACAGACTTAGAAGATCTGCATGTCAGAAGTGGAGAAAGCTAGGGAGAGGGGGAAACTGAAAAGGAGATGGTAATGGGGTTAGAGCATTCATGGGGGGTAAAAGGCATGCATGGGACAGGATGAATTGTATCATTGTGATATGTGGGAGTGATGTACTGTTAGTGAGCTGAATAAGGATATTTGCATCTGTCAGGGAAAACCAGGGAATAGTCTGTGGATGGTGTGGGCTGGTTTTGGTGCATTTTGTATGAGAGCTAGAGAGTGAATGTGAATTATTCATCTATATTTGGAACTACCTTACTAAGGAAGGAAACAGCAAACAAGAATGGAAAATAGAAACTTTAGGTTTATTTCCTTCAGTGCTTATAACTGTTCAGTTTTCATATCCCCCAGTGAAGTTTTCTTCCAATGTTGCTTCCAGACATTTTTTTTCTGGTTCAGTGAAGAGTATTTTCATGCTTACTGAATTAGGGATATTTATAATGATGAAAAGAAAAGGATATCCTATAGGATAGGGGATAGGGGAGAAAGAATACTTCCCACATATTCTCTGCGTGTCGTAGAAGGCGACTAAAAGGGAAGGGAGCAGGGGGCTGGAAATCCTCCCCTCTCAGTTTTCTTTTTAATTTTCCAAAAGAAGGAACAGAGAAGGGGGCCAGGTGAGGATATTCCTTCAAAGGTCTAGTCCTCTGTTCTTAACGCTACCTTGCTAATGCGGGAAATGGTGAATAGTATGAAAGAAAAGAAAAGAAAAGCAATACAAAAGTCAATTTGAGCTTGCAAAATTCATGCATAAGCTCATGCACAATCTCCATTACAGGTAAGAGTGAACATTGGTTCCACCATACCTACTCAATTGTGATTTATTGTTTCTGCACACTTGGCAACTAGAGAATGTATGTGAGTGAATGAGGCCTTTTCTTTGTCTGTTCCTGATGATACCTTGCTAGCATGGGAGATGATGACCAAGTATGGTTTTCTTTCATCTTGTCATAATCGATATAATTTACACATACTGCATGATACCTCCCTCTCTGATATCTGCAAGGTAGATGTGAAGGTATTTGGCTCCTATGTGTGTCCATTCCCAGAGCTTGGCCTTGAAATTGTGGCAGAAAACCTTAGTGTGTATGCTGTGTGTATGGATTGAGAGGCTGCCTAGACATACTAATATATACTAGTGGGGAGGTGTAAGAGTTAATAGAGATTTGCTTGAGGTTGAGAAAATATCTTGCGATAATTATTATGTATTCTGTTTATATGAATGATTTATTTGATATATTTTTGTTTTATCTAAAGGCTGCAGAGGCTGTCAGTGGGAGAACGATCTTCTACGACACCAACTGAGTCTCATGTGAACCTTGCTGCTGGATCTGACCTTCTGCAGATGTACCAGACACAGTGGGCCACTATGCATCACATGGCAGAACAGAATGCCAAAGTTGCTCAGGTGAGCTCCTGTTTGATGCAGAACATTGTGAATTGTTTGTACACTATTGTAGTGGTGACTGGAACTATAAGATGGTTCATTTTATTAAGGAAATTTGAGTTGAATGCATGATTACAGTGTGCTGTTTTTGTAAAAGTATTTGAAGAAGTTCTGTGTTAAGTTTATTTTATTGATTTGTTTTCTTTTTTATAATGAATTGACCTTGAACACATTGTCTGAACACATTGTCAGGTAAGGGTGCTGGGGTTCCTAGCCCTGGAAAATAAATTTCTGCAAAAGTTCCCTTTGGTCCACTTGATGTGAATGGGAATGGAAGTGGTGAGAATAGAATTGTTAATGATAAAGTAAATTTTGGAAATAGTGTGACGGTTATGATGTATTGGAAATGTTTACTAGAACAATACCTGGAAGTTAGAGTATGTTTTGTATGCTTTTTATTCATATATTCAGACTTTGATTGGGATGTAACTGATCATCCATGGCCTGAAACAAATGACCTGTGTTTTACAAAAGACTAATAGCTGATATCATCATCATTTGAATATTTATTGTGAAAGACCAGAGGAAAAAAGGTGTTTTCTAAGCACATCACCCTCACTCCTGGCTTACTTAGTAATTTAGATATTTTTCGTGCATGGAAAACCATGGCTGTTAAAGGATTCCTTTATGTATTGTTGTTATCCAGCTAGACTCTAAATTTCTGTCAAAAAGAGAAAACTAACTCATTCATTGTTTTCATTTGCATTTTGCATCAATCAGTTTATGATCACACAGGAGTGACTGCTAGATGGAGCACTAGATTCCTATATTTTTTCTTTATTTTACATACTAGGCTGCTACTCATTATTCTTACATAGGAACTTTTATTATGCATGGATAATTTGCATTACACCCAGATAATGTTTGTCATTAGCAGGCCTTAGTTATATAGAAGCTATGACTCAGATATCATAGGTACAGGTTGAGTATTCCTTATCTGAAATGCCTGGGACCAAACGTGTTATAGATTTTGGACTTTTTGGATTTTGGAATATTTACATATCCATGCTGGGAATGCGTGGGAAGTATTCTCTCTCCCCTATACCAGGGATGTATATTTATTAAAAAAGGGGGTGACTTTATTGTTGATTGGTTGGTAAGGATATTCACTGTATGTATGGATCATGGTGAAGTGTCAGAGGATTGGCGGAATGCATGCATAGCGCCATTGTACAAAAGCTAAGGGGATAAAAGTGAGTGTTCAAATTACAGAGGCATAAGTTTGTTGAGTATTTCTGGGAAATTACATGGGAGGGTATTGATTAAGAGGTTACGTAAAGGCATGTACAGAGCATCAGATTGGGGAAGATCAGTGTGGTTTCAGAAGTGGTAGAGGATGTGTGGATCAGGTGTTTGCTGTGAAGAATGTGAGAAATACTTAGAAAAGCAGATAGATTTGTATGTAGCATTTATGGATTAGAGAAGGCATATGATAGGATTGATAGAGATGCATTGTGGAAGATATTAAGAGTATATGGTGTGGGAGGTAAGTTGCTAGTAGCAGTGAAAAGTTTTTACCAAGGATGTAAGGTATGTGTACGAGTAGGAAGAGAGGAAAGTGATTGTTTCCCAGTGAATGTCAGTTTGCAGCAGGGGTGCGTGATGTCTCCATAGTTGTTTAATTTGTTTAAGGATGGGGTGTTTAGGAGGTGAATGCAAGAGTTTTGGAGAGAGGGGTAAGTATGCAGTCTTTTGTGGATGAGAGGGCTTGGGAAGTGAGTCAGTTGTTGTTCGCTAATGATACAGTGCTGGTGGCTGATTTGGGTGAGAAACTGCAGAGGTTGGTGACTGAGTTTGGTAAAGCGTATGAAAGAAGAAAGTTGAGAGTAAATGTGAATGAGAGCAATATTATTAGGTTTGGTAGGATTGAGGGACAAGTTAATTGGGAGTTGAGTTTGAATGGAGAAAAGCTGGAGGAAGTGAAGTGTTTTAGATATCAGAGAGTGGATTTATCAATGGATGGAACCATGGAAGCAGAAGTAATGCACCAATACCAGAGCTCCCTGTCCACATCCAGGTCCCACAGACCTTTCCATGGTTCACCTCAGATGCTTCACATGCCCTGGTTCAGTCCATTGATAGCCTGTCCACCATGGTATACCACGTCGTTCCAATTCACTGTATCCCTTGCATGCCTTCCACCCTCCTGTATGTTCAGTCCCATGATTGCTCAAAACCTTTTTCACTCCACTCTTCCACCTCCAATTGGGTCTCATGCTTCTTGTTCCCTCCACCACTGACACATATATCCTCTTTGTCAGTTTGTCATCACATTCTTTCCATATGTCCAAACCATTTCAACACACCCTCTTATGCTCTCATCAACCACACTCTTTATTTTCACACATCTCTCTTACCCTTTCTGTGTATGTGTATCTGTTTGCATGTATATGTGCATATGTTGATATGTATATGTGTGTATGGGCATTTGTTTGTACATGTGTGTGTGTGTGTGTGTCGGTGAGCGGATGGGCCATTTTTTGTCTGTTTCCTGGCACTGCCTCACTGACTGTGACTGGAGCCTTCTGCATAAATAAACTACTGCATAATGTGTCTCCTGATGTTCATGCCTAATATTCATACCTACTACTTCTGCCTAAAATTCCCACTTAGTGTTCCTTTGTACTATTTCCACCTATTGTTTCTACCAAATGCTCCTTCCTAATGTTCCTACCTACTGCTTCTAACTACCGTTTTTCTGAAAGGCAGGGCTAACACATAGCACTCTCTGCAGGAAATCTAGTTTTGAGGAATGAGTTGTGTTAAGGGTTGTCAAGTGTTATGTGTGACAAGGAGAGATTTTAAGTTTGTGGACTGAATGCCAGCAGTCCATGTATGGGTAAGCCAGAAAGAAGACAGGTGCCTGGGTCAGAGAAGTACAACTTGACATCTACTAAAGTGCTGACCCATTATGCAGCCATCACTAATTCTTCTAATACCCAAGCGGGTAGTACTGGTAATATACCTCCCCAGTCAGTGGCTGCATACCAGTTACTACCTACCTTGTACTTACACCTTGTCACAGTACTAAAGAAATCTCTCCTTTCTGTTTTGATGCTTAGTAGACCATTGCTTTGTGCATTAATCACATTTTTTCCATACTGTTCACAGATAGTTTTTGAAGTTGAAGACTTAGATATATTTTGATAATCTTAACAAATTTTGTTTGCAGAATATTGATAGTGCAATAACAACACTGGCAGATGAGTGTGAAAATCAGCACAGCCAGATGGCAGAGATCCACTCCCTTTTAGCACATTTGCCTAACATCATGGCTCAGTTACATTCCATGTTGGCTACTATAGGTGAGTTGACTGAGCTTATGGTAAGTTGCTTTTGCTAGTATTATAACTAATATCAAACACTATGTATTCCATTATGTAGCTCAGCTTGTTAACAGTTACAGTTTCAATTTGTAGATTGCCAGCCCATTCAGTGGAAAATGGAGTAACGTTAATCATAGCCTTGATAGTTCATAAAGATGTTGGAATAAGTTGGAAAAATGGTTGAAAAGGTTTGATAAACAGTGAAGTCTTATATGCTGAGAATTTTGATTGAGAAGATCTCAGTAGTGTATGGAAGTTCACCTGTAACTTAGGGAAATAGAAAGGAAGAGTTACTGGAGGGAGAGAAATGGTGGAAGAGTGTGTGGAGTGGTGTATGCAAGGGAGGCATGTAAGGACAGGGATAAGTGGAGATTCTTTTGCTTCTAGAAAAACTCAGAAAGATTTCTACAGATAATGAGTGAGTGAGGGTTAATGAATGACTGCATAGCAACTGTAGGTTTTGAAGATCTTGCATGGGCTGCCTGGCTTTAAGTAGGACTAATTAAAGTGCGGTTAGATTATCTGGTAGTGGAAAGTCTATTAATAAAAGAATTTAAGATTTTAAATTTAGGTAGTAGTTGGTAGGCAGCCATTGACCAGGGACGTATATTACCAGCACTACCCTCCTGGGTATTAGGAGGGTTAGTGACGGCTGTGTAGTGAACCAGTGCTTCAGTAGTTGTCAAGTTGCACTCCTTTGACGCAGGTAGCTGTCTTTTCTTTCTGCCTCACCCATATGTGGACTACTGGCATTCTGTCCACAGACATTCAGTCTCTCCTTGTCATCCATAACACTAGACAACACTTAACTCACACAGCTCATTCTTCATAACTGTAAATTTTACTGTGGTGAGCACTGTATGCTAGCCCTGCCTTTTGGCTAAATGGTAGGAGCAGTAGATAGAAGTAGTAGGGAAGAACATTTAGGGAGGAGCATTAGGTAGAAGGTTTAGGTAGAGGTAATAGAGAGGAACATTAAGCATGAGCTTTAGGTTGAGGTAGTCAGTAGCAACATTAGGTAGGAACCTCTGCAAACACTGCGCTAGAGTTGCCCTCTGCTAGTGGCCCTTTAAGGGTGAGGCACTAAAGGCTAAGAAGCAGCACTAGAGTTCACTCATATGGAGACTGTATTGCTGTGGCCACCCCTTGAAGTGGTTAGATTGGAGAACAGGCATCAGAGATATAGATAGATAGATTTAAGATTTAAAATTCCAACTTGTATGTTCCTTGAGTATTGCAGGCACCAACACTTGATCCATTATTGACAATGGGTCAAGCATCAGTCTTCATGGAGTCTTGGCTCAAAATTTATTGTTCAAAATATTGAACAGTAATTGGTGAATGATACAATATATTATGTTTTTCATATATTTCCCTACACAGTTGTCTTGTGTAGGTTCTTGCCTATTGCATGAGTAAGGTAAAATATATGAAAAGATAAGTGAAAGAGGTGGAATTCCATTGTAGTTCATTACTGCCTACCATTCAAAGTTTTTTTTTTTTTTTTTTTTTTTTTTTTATACTTTGTCGCTGTCTCCCGCGTTTGCGAGGTAGCGCAAGGAAACAGACGAAAGAAATGGCCCCCCCCCCCCATACACATGTACATACACCCGTCCACACACGCAAATATACATACCTACACAGCTTTCCATGGTTTACCCCAGACGCTTCACATGCCTTGATTCAATCCACTGACAGCACGTCAACCCCTGTATACCACATCGCTCCAATTCACTCTATTCCTTGCCCTCCTTTCACCCTCCTGCATGTTCAGGCCCCGATCACACAAAATCTTTTTCACTCCATCTTTCCACCTCCAATTTGGTCTCCCTCTTCTCCTCGTTCCCTCCACCTCCGACACATATATCCTCTTGGTCAATCTTTCCTCACTCATTCTCTCCATGTGCCCAAACCATTTCAAAACACCCTCTTCTGCTCTCTCAACCACGCTCTTTTTATTTCCACACATCTCTCTTACCCTTACGTTACTTACTCGATCAAACCACCTCACACCACACATTGTCCTCAAACATCTCATTTCCAGCACATCCATCCTCCTGCGCACAACTCTATCCATAGCCCACGCCTCGCAACCATACAACATTGTTGGAACCACTATTCCTTCAAACATACCCATTTTTGCTTTCCGAGATAATGTTCTCGACTTCCACACATTTTTCAAGGCTCCCAAAATTTTCGCCCCCTCCCCCACCCTATGATCCACTTCCGCTTCCATGGTTCCATCCGCTGACAGATCCACTCCCAGATATCTAAAACACTTCACTTCCTTCACCATTCAAAGTATTCATGCTATATTTGGTGAATGATATAGTACTTAGTGTTTTTCGTATGTTTTTTTGCATAGTTCTCTTCAGTTGGATCTTACCTGATTCAGCGATTGATAATAAATCACTTATTCAAAAAACTATCGTGAAAATGGATGCACAAAATGGAATTGCTACGTAGAACATGAATGCTTGGGATTTCAGAGGTTTATTTTTTTTTTGATTGTCAGGACTCACGTAGCATACTATGAAATAAACATTGAAATGTTACAGCAGTAATTGAGATGATATTGTATTTTACGACTGATTCTAATGAAATTTCAATCAAAGATTTTGTCTCTTATTAAGATAAACAAGGTTATTAGGTTTAGCAGGGTTGAGGGGCAGGTTATATCTCTGATGCCTGTCCCATCTTGAGCTCCCTCAAGGGGGTGGCCATGGCAATAGTCTCCATAATTAATGAACTCCAGTGCTGCTTCTTAGCCATTAGTGCCTCACCCTTAACAGGCAACTGGCAGATTGCAGCTCTAGCACAGTGTTGGCAGAGGCTGCTACCTAATGTTGCTATTGACTACTTCCACCTAATACTCCTGCCTAGTGTTCTTACTGCTTCTACCCAATGTTTCTACCTAATGCTCCTGCCTAAATGTTCCTACCAACTACTTCAACTATTGTTTCTACCATTTTGTCAAAAGACAGGGCTAGCACATAGTGCTCACCACAGGAAAATCTAGTTATGAAGAATGAGTTGTGTGAGTTAAGTGTTGTCAAGTGTTATATATGACAAGAAGAGGTTGTATGTATGTGGACAGAATGCTAGATAGATAGATAGATAGATAGATAGATAGATAGATAGATAGATAGATAGACAGACAGACAGACAGACAGACAGACAGACAGACAAAGACAGACAGAGACAGACAGACAGACGGATAGACAGACAGACAAGTTAGTTGGGGTGTGAGTTTGAATAGAGAATAATTGGAGGAAGTGAAGCGTTTTAATTACCAGGGAGTGGACATGGCAGCAAATGGAGCCATGGAAGTGGAAGTGTCTTGAGTAGGTGGGGGGTTGAAGATTCTGCGAGCACTGAAGAATGTGTTGAAAGAGAGATTGTAATCCGAGTGGGCAAGAATGGTTATGTTTGAATTTGTAGTTGTCCCAACATTATTATATGGATGTGAGGCATGGGCTATAGATAAGTCTGTGCAGAGGAGGGAGGATGTGTTGGAAATTAAATGTTTGAGGACAAAATGTGGTGTGGGATGGTTTGATTAAGTAATGAGATGATAGTAGGAAGAGTGTGATTGAGAGAGCAGAAGAGGATGTGCTTAAATTGATTTAGACATATGGAGAGGATATTTGAGAAAAGGTTGACAGAGAGGAACCTCTGTGTACAGTGGTCATAGTGGTCATCACTGTATGTATCTACAGTAACCTCTGTGTGAGGTGGACAGTGGTCATCACTGTATGTATCTACAGTATCCTCTGTCTGAGGTGGTCATAGTGGTCATCACTTTGTCAGAAGTGGAGGGAACATAGATAATGTTGAGACTAAATTGGAGATGGAAGGATGGAATAAAAAAGATTTTGAGTGATCAGTGTGTAAACATGCAGGAGGGTAAAATTCATGCTGGGATAGGAGTGAATTTGAACATTGTGATATATGGAGGTTGACATGCTGTCAGTGGACTGAACCAGACATATGAAGTGTCCAGAGTGAAGCATGGAAAGGTCTGTGTGGCCAATTTGTGTATAGGGAGCTCTGGTTTCGGCTCATTACACAAGACAGCTAGAGACTGAATGTAAGCAGTCAGGTATGAAAGTGTGGTCTTACAGGGAAAGGCTAGAGGCCTCAAATTTTCCATCCTTGGAAAATAGAATTGATTGGTGACTTGATCATGGTGTTTAAGTTTCAAAGCATTGATGACAGTGACGGTTATCAGTTTTTTAGTGATGTAGGGATATAACAATCTGAGGATTTAAGATTAGATTATGCAAGAAACTTTGTAAGAAAAAGTATGTGAAGAATCATTTTTCTTATGAGAGTGATGCATGAATAGACTAGAATGACTGAAGACATGGGTATTGCAGACAGCATACAGAAATTTAAGATTTTGTATGATAGCAGAGAGTGCTCAACTGTTGGGATCCCATAAGTGTAAAATTCTCACCCCATACGGTATAGATAGTTACCAGTAATTACAAAGTTGATTCCAGAAATAGAAGGTTGGATGGATTGTTCATATCTGGACTGCCTAAAGGCATTTGATATTGAACTGCATGGGAGGCTGATTAAGAAGCTGGACCACTTGGCAGAAATAAGGTGAGGCTGGATCAGTGGGCAGAAATAAGGTGGAGACATCTTCAGTGGATAGAAGATTATCTTTGTGAAAGGGAGCAAAGGACATAGGAGAGCTTTCTCAAAATGGGTTGAAGTCACAAGTGGATTGCTTCAGGGTTTTGTTCCGGGACCATTACTCTCCTTGATCTATGTGAATGACTTACCAGAAGGTGTGAACTCCTTCCTGAATATGTTTGCCAATTACGAGACTGTTGATTGGCCCCAACACCAAATCTGGTCCACTATAAGCAATGATTTATGTGTATATGTTGAATATATTACTATAATTTTTCTTTGAATCAACCACCAGTGCTGGTGGCTGATTTGGTTGAGAAAATGCAGAAGTTGGTGACCAAGTTTGGTGAAGTGTGTGAAAGAAGAAAGCTGAGAGTGAATGTAAATAGGAGCAAGGTTGTTGGGTTCAGTGAGTTGAGGGACAAGTAAATTGGGAGGTGGGTTTGAATGGAGAAAGGCTGGAGGAAGTGAAGTGTTTTAGATGTCTTGGAGTGGATTTGGCAGTGGATAGAACCATGGAAGTGGAAGTGAGTCACAGGGTGGGGGAGGGGGCGAAAGTTCTAGGAGCATTGAAGAGTGTGTGGAGGGCAAGAACGTTGTCTTGGAGAGCAAAAGTGGGTATGTTTGAGGGAATGATAGTTCTAGCAATTTTATATGGTTGTGAGACGTGGGCAATGGATGGGGTTGTGCAGAGGAGGGTGGATGTGTTGAAAATTAGATGTTTGAGGACAATATGTGGTGTGAGGTGGTTTGATCGAGTAAGTAATGAAAAGGTGAGGGAGATGTGTGATGATAAGGAGGGTGTGGTTGAGAGAGAAGAGGTGTGTTGGAGTGGTTGGTCACATGGAGAGAGTGAGTGGGAAAAGATTGACAAGGAGGATATATGTGTCAGAGGTTGAGGGAACGAGGAGAAGTGGGAGACCAAATTGGAGGTAGAAGGATGGAGTGAAAAAAGATTTTGAGCGATCTGGACCTGAACATACAGGAGGGTGAAAGGCATGCAAGGAATAAATTGAATTGGAATGATGTGGTATACCAGGGTAGATGTGCTGTCAATGGCTCGAACCAGGGCATGTGAAGCGTTTGGGGTAAACCATGGAAAGTTTTGTGGGCCTGGATGTGGAAAGGGAGCTGTGGTTTCAGTGCATTACACATGACAGTTAGAGTATGAGTGTGGACGAATGTGGCCTTTGTTGTCTTGTCCTAGTGCTACCTCGCATGCACGTGGGGGGAAGGGGGTGTCACTTCATGTGTGGTGGGGTGGCGGTGGGAATGGATGAATTCAGGCAGCATGTATGAATATGTTCATGTGTATATATGTATATGTCTGTGTGTGTATATGTATGTATATGTTGAAATTTATAGGTATGTATGTGTGCGTGTGTAGGCATTTATGTATATACATGTGTATGTGGGTGGGTTGGGCCGTTCTTTCGTCTGTTTCCTTGCACTACCTCGCTAACGCGGGAGACAGTGACACAGTATAATAAACAAAAACTATTGCTAATTTTTCTTTGAACAGGTTCTATGCGAGGACTCTTTGAGGAGGTTGAAGGTGGCCTCTTGGCTCTTGAGGACTTGGATGAAGAACTTTCCCTTCAGGAACAAACACTTGACCTACGGTTAAGCCTTGCTTTGGCACGGGAAAAACACACACATAGGCTTAATGTTCTTAAAGGTAAGTTTTATATTTAGAGAACAGTTAAATTTACTCAGTTGGGTAGTTTCTTGACTTGGTTTTAGTGTATTATCTGGTTAATACAATCTTTACTCATACTTTGTACCAATATGATGTTATAGTAGTATCCATTCCACTTAGTTTTCACTTGTATCATTTGAAATCTAACATACTGGATTTCATCATAGTAGAAATGTAAAAAGTAAGTTATATAGAAAGTTTTGCTGAGATATCTCCCTTTATCAAGGAATGAGGGAGAAAGAATGCTACCCTTGGATCTCCAGCATGTCATAGAAGGCAACTGAAAGGGATGGGAGTGGGAACTGTAAACCTTCCCTTCCTTGTACTTCAATTTCTAAAAGTGGGAACAGAAGAGGGAGCCAGTTAAGGGACAAATGCTCATCCTCCTTGAAGGCTGAGGCAGGGGTGCTTGAATGTGCATGGGTGTAACCATGATAAGAAGAGTGAGTTAGGTGGTATGTTTGGGAACAGAATTGTGGATGTTCTAGTCCTGAGCGAAACAAAGCTCAAGGGTAAGGGGTATGAATAGTTCAGGGATTCCCCTGTAGAAAAAGATTAGGATTGATTTGAAGGTGGGAACAAAGGATTGGGTGGCACTTTAGCTGAAGGAGGAATTTTTGGGATGTATCAACTCTTGGCTTTATGGACGTCAGTTAACTGATATATAGCAGGGTGCTACAAATGCCTATCAACATACTTAATTTCACAGCACAAGATGGATTCTGTGTTTATTGTAAGCTCTTTTGTGCTGCCAAAGCTAGTATCCCAGACAATAGATGAATCACAGGAGCTGTCTTGAGGTTTTGGAAACCTATTCTTGATCATAATGTGTAGTTGTGTGCTTTTTCTAGGGCCTCATTGAGTCTTTGGTGCTCATTCTTACCTGTAGCACCCACTGTCATGCTCCAACCACAGCCATACCAAATTAGGATTTGCTAATATGGTGAATAATGTATTTTGCATACATTAAAAATGTTTAACTCATAATTCTTAAGAAAAAACAATGGTTTTGATAGTTTTTCTGCACAAAATCGTGCAAAGAGAGTATGTTACACAAAGGAGGCTTGTGCAACGTATATGCTTTAGGATTGATCAGTCTGGTAGCTAATGTGCTTTTCATAAACTAGTAATAGTTGTCTTGATTCTTGAAATAAAAGATGTTTATATTTTCTATATATTTTTCATTAAAAAGATTTTTTTCTTGTGCACTGGAGATGCCAAAAGAGAAGAAAAAAGAAAATCAGTTGCACACCAAAAGAGTTGAAGAATATAAGAAAGTGAGTTCCAGGTTGATGTAGATGAGAATGAAAGTGGATATGGAAGATGGGTGAGAGTCAGCATTTATGCATCTGGTATGGAGAGGAGTAAGGAAGAGAGGCAAGTGTTCTGGGAGGATCTGACTGAGTTCGTCAGCCATTTTGATGCAAGTGGTGGGAGATTTTGAATGCAAGAGTGGTTGATGTGGCTGTAGAGGGTATAATTAAGGGCTTGGGATACCCAGTGTAAATGAAGATGGTGAACATCTTGTTGAGTTATATCTTGAAAGTGAAATGGTTGTTGGGAATACTTTGTTTAACCCTTAAATATCCTTCACATATCATATGATGGTTTACAGTCACCTGTAACATACATCATATGATATTAGATTCCTGTGCTACTGTTTTGAATTGTGCACTAACTTTAGCATTCATAAAATGCATCACATATCCAAGTAGGCCTCCTCACACCACCTATGCCTCACTCAGGTCCTCAGCAGAATCTGTTGGCATAGTGGACTCATCCAGCGCTGTCTTTCAGAACCATCTATTTCCCTTGGTACAGGTGGTGTGAGAGAGAAGTTTAGTGCAAAGAAGTATTAGTGAAGCTGAACCAGCCAAACAGTTTTAGAATTAGAATATACGCATTTCTGGATGTAGTGAAGGTACTGATCTGAAGCTTAGTTAGACATTATCATTATTGATATAGTTATTATTATTATTAATATTATTATTAATTCTTTTATGTACGTAGAAGAACAGGATGCATTAGAGAAATGAAAAACTTAACATTTGTCCTAAGTCCTCTTGAGGACTTTTAAATCAATACTGTGTCAGTAAATTGACAAACATAGCCATGGCTTTCATGTGTACAGTGAGGGTGATTAGGATGATACTGCAGTGTTACTTTTAGTAATAATTGAATATATTAGAAGGCTACAAAGAAAAGCAAAAGGTGGAACACAGTAGCATGTTATTTCTTGGATCTGTAAGTGAAGCTCTCAAAATTTACTGATAGTCTCTCACCCCAACTCTCATTTGCCCTTTTTTTCACCTCTCGCACCTTTCTCTTGACCTCCTGTCTCTTTCTTTTATACTTCTCCCACTCAATTGCATTTTTTCCCTGCAAAAATCGTCCAAATGCCTTTCTTCTCTTTCACTAATACTCTTACTTCTTCATCCCACCACTCACTACCCTTCTAAGCAGCCCACCTCCCACTCTTCTCATGCCACAAGCATCTTTTGCGCAATCCATCACTGATTCCCTAAATACATCCCATTCCTCCCCCACTCCCCTTACTTCCATTGTTCTCACCTTTTTCCATTCTGTACACAGTCTCTCCTGATACTTCCTCACACAGGTCTCCTTCCCAAGCTCACTTACTCTCACCACCTTCTTCACCCCAACATTCACTCTTCTTTTCTGAAAACCCATACTAATCTTCACCTTAGCCTCCACAAGATAATGATCAGACATCCCTCCAGTTGCACCTCTCAGCACATTGACATCCAAAAGTCCCTCTTTTCCGCACGCCTGTCAATTAACACGTAATCCAATAACGCTCTCTGGCCATCTCTCCTACTTACATAAGTATACTTATGTATATCTCGCTTTTTAAACCAGGTATTCCCAATCATCAGTCCTTTTTCAGCACATAAATCTACAAGCGCTTCACCATTTCCATTTACAACACTGAACACCCTCATGCATACCAATTATTCCCTCAACTGCCACATTACTCACCTTTGCATTCAAATCACCCATCACTATAACCCGGTCTCGTGCATCAAAACCGCTAACACACTCATTTAGCTGCTCCCAAAACACTTGCCTCTCATGATCTTTCTTCTCATCCCAGGTGCATATGCACCAATAATCACCCACCTCTCTCCATCAACTTTCAATTTTACCCATATTAATCGAGAATTTACTTTCTTACATTCTATCACATACTCCCACAACTCCTGTTTCAGGAGTATTGCTACTCCTTCCCTTGCTCTTGTCCTCTCACTAACCCCTGACTTCACTCCCCAGACATTTCCAAACCACTCTTCCCCTTTACCCTTGAGCTTCGTTTCACTCAGAGCCAAAACATCCAGGTTCCTTTCCTCAAACATACTACCTATCTCTCCTTTTTTCACATCTTGGTTACATCCACACACATTTAGGCACCCCACTCTGAGCCTTCGAGGAGGATGAGCACTCCCGCGTGACTCCTTCTTCTGTTTCCCATTTTAGAAAGTTAATACAAGGAGGGGAGGATTTCCGGCCCCCGCTCCCGTCCCCTCTAGTCGCTTTCTACGACACGCGAGGAATACGTGGGAAGTATTCTTTCACCCCTATCCCCAGGGATAATATACATATATATATACACACACACACACATACATATATATACATATGAAAAATGTAAGAAACAATTTAGAAAACAAACTTTTAGCTTGAAATGAATGAAAAAATGAACGTCACATAATGGTTCAACCTCTGGCTATGGAAAAGGAAATGTACAATTTATTCACACAAACGTCAATAGCAGTTCTCATCAATTTCACCACTGAATCAATAAGCTTCAGTGTCTAAGCTACATTTTTCTCCAACTTCACTATTTTCTTGTCAAAACACCATGCATGAAAACTATCACTCCAGTAACACAACTATAAACATTTACTTCCCCTTTAAAAAGTTCTGGGGAAGTCTGTCTCGATACACTGCAGCGAGGCGACGCGACGCTGACACAATCACTGTCACAATATCACTTCTGCCTCCTTCCAAGCGTTGTTTCAGGGAATAATTCCGGGTTGCTGTTTACCAGCAGTTAGCGCAAAAGCGATGGTTCTGGTCTTGCAGTTGCTTTCATGCTGACTGAGAGGCCCCGAGAGCGCCACAAAGGGGTGGGTGGGGTTAGGGTTGAGGGTACACATGGCGCCGCCGACCGAGATACGCTACTGGTGCCATCGTCTTAAACTCTGGACTCTCTTCTTCTTTTCATGAATACGGCATCCAGCGCAACCTTCGGGTGGCAGGTGTAGCTTAACCTTCGGGTGGCAGGTGTAGCTTAACCTTCGGGTGGCAGGTGTAGCTTAACCTTCGGGTGGCAGGTGTAGCTTAACCTTCGGGTGGCAGGTGTAGCTTAACCTTCGGGTGGCAGGTGTAGCTTAACCTTCGGGTGGCAGGTGTAGCTTAACCTTCGGGTGGCAGGTGTAGCTTAACCTTCGGGTGGCAGGTGTAGGTGACATATTGATTAGATGATTTATTATAGATATGTTCTTTGTTTTATATGGAATGCTGATTTTATTGATCCATTAATGTCATGCTTATTCTTTTTGAATCATTTTCCTACCTCTGTCGTCTTTTTTTTTTTCCAAGAACACATCTATCATGTCTTTCAAGAGGTCCCAGTATATTCAAAATGTGCTTGCAGCCGATCAGGTTTATACTAATCCTGCTGAAGTGCAGATTCTCCCTTGTATATCAGTGAAATATGTAAAATAGAGTTGATAGAGATGCTCTGTGGAAGGTATTAAGAATATATGGTGTGGGAGGAAAGTTGTTAGAAGCAGTGAAAAGTTTTTATCGAGGATGTAAGGCATGTGTATGTGTAGGAAGAAAGGAAAGTGATTGGTTCTCAGTGAATGTAGGTTTGCGGCAGGGGTGTGTGATGTCTCCATGGTTGTTTAATTTGTTTATGGATGGGGTTGTTAGGGAGGTAAATGCAAGAGTTTTGGAAAGAGGGGCAAGTATGAAGTCTGTTGGGGATGAGAGAGCTTGGGAAGTGAGTCAGTTGTTGTTCGCTGATGATACAGCGCTGGTGGCTGATTCATGTGAGAAACTGCAGAAGCTGGTGACTGAGTTTGGTAAAGTGTGTGGAAGAAGAAAGTTAAGAGTAAATGTGAATAAGAGCAAGGTTATTAGGTACAGTAGGGTTGAGGGTCAAGTCAATTGGGAGGTGAGTTTGAATGGAGAAAAACTGGAGGAAGTGAAGTGTTTTAGATATCTGGGAGTGGATCTGGCAGCGGATGGAACCATGGAAGCGGAAGTGGATCATAGGGTGGGGGAGGGGGCGAAAATTCTGGGGGCCTTGAAGAATGTGTGGAAGTCGAGAACATTATCTCGGAAAGCAAAAATGGGTATGTTTGAAGGAATAGTGGTTCCAACAATGTTGTATGGTTGCGAGGCGTGGGCTATGGATAGAGTTGTGCGCAGGAGGATGGATGTGCTTGAAATGAGATGTTTGAGGACAATGTGTGATGTGAGGTGGTTTGATCGAGTGAGTAACGTAAGGGTAAGAGAGATGTGTGGAAATAAAAAGAGCGTGGTTGAGAGAGCAGAAGAGGGTGTTTTGAAGTGGTTTGGGCACATGGAGAGAATGAGTGAGGAAAGATTGACCAAGAGGATATATGTGTCGGAGGTGGAGGGAACGAGGAGAAGAGGGAGACCAAATTGGAGGTGGAAAGAAGGAGTGAAAAAGATTTTGTGTGATCGGGGCCTGAACATGCAGGAGGGTGAAAGGAGGGCAAAGAACAGAGTGAATTGGAGCGATGTGGTATACCGGGGTTGACGTGCTGTCAGTGGGTTGAATCAGGGCATGTGAAGCGTCTGGTGTAAACCATGGAAAGCTGTGTAGGTATGTATATTTGCGTGTGTGGACGTATGTATATACATGTGTATGGGGGGGGTTGGGCCATTTCTTTCGTCTGTTTCCTTGCGCTACCTCGCAAACGCGGGAGACAGCGACAAAGTATAATAAAAAATAATATAAATGTAAAATATGACCTTTACTCAACTCCTATTGCTGAGGAGATTTCAATGCTCAGTATTTCACTTGGCACTACTCTCACACCTATAATCCCCAAAGTGAATTACTCATAAGCCAAATACAACCTCTTGGTATCCTCAACCTACATAAGCACCCAACCAGTTTTATACTCTTCCTGTTGAAGCTTGAATGCCCCTTATATCAATGACATTTTGTATATTTTATCTTTACTGCCATTATCCAGGTTCTGTCTCATTAACACCAATGGTTTTCTATAGATCTCTTTAAAATTTTTAAGAAGAATGCTGGAATTTCATCTGATGTTGTTGCTGAGTTATCTCTTACTTTATCTGTTGCTTTCATATCTCAGTTATGGTACTTTAACATCTGTGAAAGCATTCTTGACATATTTTTTTTTTTTTTTTTTTTTTTTATACATCGTCGCTGTCTCCCGTGTTTGCGAGGTAGCGCAAGGAAACAGACGAAAGAAATGGCCCAACCCCCCCCATACACATGTACATACACACCTCCACACACGCAAATATACATACCTACACAGCTTTCCATGGTTTACCCCGGATGCTTCACATGCCTTGATTCAATCCACTGACAGCACGTCAACCCCTGTATACCACATCGCTCCAATTCACTCTATTCCTGGCCCTCCTTTCACCCTCCTGCATGTTCAGGCCCCGATCACACAAAATCCTTTTCACTCCATCTTTCCACCTCCAATTTGGTCTCCCTCTTCTCCTCGTTCCCTCCACCTCCGACACATATATCCTCTTGGTCAATCTTTCCTCACTCATTCTCTCCATGTGCCCAAACCATTTCAAAACACCCTCTTCTGCTCTCTCAACCACGCTCTTTTTATTTCCACACATCTCTCTTACCCTTACGTTACTTACTCGATCAAACCACCTCACACCACACATTGTCCTCAAACATCTCATTTCCAGCACATCCATCCTCCTGCGCACAACTCTATCCATAGCCCACGCCTCGCAACCATACAACATTGTTGGAACCACTATTCCTTCAAACATACCCATTTTTGCTTTCCGAGATAATGTTCTCGACTTCCACACATTTTTCAAGGCTCCCAAAATTTTCGCCCCCTCCCCCACCCTATGATCCACGTCCGCTTCCATGGTTCCATCCGCTGACAGATCCACTCCCAGATATCTAAAACACTTCACTTCCTCCAGTTTTTCTCCATTCAAACTCACCTCCCAATTGACTTGACCCTCAACCCTACTGTACCTAATAACCTTGCTCTTATTCACATTTACTCTTAACTTTCTTCTTCCACACACTTTACCAAACTCCGTCACCAGCTTCTGCAGTTTCTCACATGAATCCGCCACCAGCGCTGTATCATCAGCGAACAACAACTGACTCACTTCCCAAGCTCTCTCATCCCCAACAGACTTCATACTTGCCCCTCTTTCCAAGACTCTTGCATTTACCTCCCTAACAACCCCATCCATAAACAAATTAAACAACCATGGAGACATCACACACCCCTGCCGCAAACCTACATTCACTGAGAACCAATCACTTTCCTCTCTTCCTACACGTACACATGCCTTACATCCTCGATAAAAACCTTTAACTGCTTCTAACAACTTGCCTCCCACACCATATATTCTTAATACCTTCCACAGAGCATCTCTATCAACTCTATCATATGCCTTCTCCAGATCCATAAATGCTACATACAAATCCATTTGCTTTTCTAAGTATTTCTCACATACATTCTTCAAAGCAAACACCTGATCCACACATCCTCTACCACTTCTGAAAACCACACTGCTCTTCCCCAATCTGATGCTCTGTACATGCCTTCACCCTCTCAATCAATACCCTCCCATATAATTTACCAGGAATACTCAACAAACTTATACCTCTGTAATTTGAGCACTCACTCTTATCCCCTTTGCCTTTGTACAATGGCACTATGCACGCATTCCGCCAATCCTCAGGCACCTCACCATGAGTCATACACACATTAAATAACCTTACCAACCAGTCAACAACACAGTCACCCCCTTTTTTAATAAATTCCACTGCAATACCATCCAAACCTGCTGCCTTGCCGGCTTTCATCTTCCGCAAAGCTTTTACTACCTCTTCTCTGTTTACCAAATCATTTTCCCTAACCCTCTCACTTTGCACACCACCTCGACCCAAACACCCTATATCTGCCACTCTGTCATCAGACACATTCAACAAACCTTCAAAATACTCATTCCATCTCCTTCTCACATCACCACTACTTGTTATCACCTCCCCATTTACGCCCTTCACTGAAGTTCCCATTTGCTCCCTTTTCTTACGCACCCTATTTACCTCCCTCCAGAACATCTTTTTATTCTCCCTAAAATTTACTGATAGTCTCTCACCCCAACTCTCATTTGCCCTTTTTTTCACCTCTCGCACCTTTCTCTTGACCTCCTGTCTCTTTCTTTTATACTTCTCCCACTCAATTGCATTTTTTCCCTGCAAAAATCGTCCAAATGCCTCTCTCTTCTCTTTCACTAATACTCTTACTTCTTCATCCCACCACTCACTACCCTTTCTAAGCAGCCCACCTCCCACTCTTCTCATGCCACAAGCATCTTTTGCGCAATCCATCACTGATTCCCTAAATACATCCCATTCCTCCCCCACTCCCCTTACTTCCATTGTTCTCACCTTTTTCCATTCTGTACACAGTCTCTCCTGATACTTCCTCACACAGGTCTCCTTCCCAAGCTCACTTACTCTCACCACCTTCTTCACCCCAACATTCACTCTTCTTTTCTGAAAACCCATACTAATCTTCACCTTAGCCTCCACAAGATAATGATCAGACATCCCTCCAGTTGCACCTCTCAGCACATTGACATCCAAAAGTCTCTCTTTCGCACGCCTGTCAATTAACACGTAATCCAATAACGCTCTCTGGCCATCTCTCCTACTTACATAAGTATACTTATGTATATCTCGCTTTTTAAACCAGGTATTCCCAATCATCAGTCCTTTTTCAGCACATAAATCTACAAGCTCTTCACCATTTCCATTTACAACACTGAACACCCCATGCATACCAATTATTCCCTCAACTGCCACATTACTCACCTTTGCATTCAAATCACCCATCACTATAACCCGGTCTCGTGCATCAAAACCGCTAACACACTCATTTAGCTGCTCCCAAATCACTTGCCTCTCATGATCTTTCTTCTCATGCCCAGGTGCATATGCACCAATAATCACCCACCTCTCTCCATCAACTTTCAATTTTACCCATATTAATCGAGAATTTACTTTCTTACATTCTATCACATACTCCCACAACTCCTGTTTCAGGAGTATTGCTACTCCTTCCCTTGCTCTTGTCCTCTCACTAACCCCTGACTTCACTCCCCAGACATTTCCAAACCACTCTTCCCCTTTACCCTTGAGCTTCGTTTCACTCAGAGCCAAAACATCCAGGTTCCTTTCCTCAAACATACTACCTATCTCTCCTTTTTTCACATCTTGGTTACATCCACACACATTTAGGCACCCCACTCTGAGCCTTCGAGGAGGATGAGCACTCCCCGCATGACTCCTTCTTCTGTTTCCCATTTTAGAAAGTTAATACAAGGAGGGGAGGATTTCCGGCCCCCCGCTCCCGTCCCCTCTAGTCGCTTTCTACGACACGCGAGGAATACGTGGGAAGTATTCTTTCACCCCTATCCCCAGGGATAATATACATATATATATACACACACACACACACACACACATACACACACATACGCACATACACACACACACACACATACATATATATACATATGAAAAATGTAAGAAACAATTTAGAAAACAAACTTTTAGCTTGAAATGAATGAAAAAATGAACGTCACATAATGGTTCAACCTCTGGCTATGGAAAAGGAAATGTACAATTTATTCACACAAACGTCAATAGCAGTTCTCATCAATTTCACCACTGAATCAATAAGCTTCAGTGTCTAAGCTACATTTTTCTCCAACTTCACTATTTTCTTGTCAAAACACCATGCATGAAAACTATCACTCCAGTAACACAACTATAAACATTTACTTCCCCTTTAAAAAGTTCTGGGGAAGTCTGTCTCGATACACTGCAGCGAGGCGACGCGACGCTGACACAATCACTGTCACAATATCACTTCTGCCTCCTTCCAAGCGTTGTTTCAGGGAATAATTCCGGGTTGCTGTTTACCAGCAGTTAGCGCAAAAGCGATGGTTCTGGTCTTGCAGTTGCTTTCATGCTGACTGAGAGGCCCCGAGAGCGCCACAAAGGGGTGGGTGGGGTTAGGGTTGAGGGGTACACATGGCGCCGCCGACCGAGATACGCTACTGGTGCCATCGTCTTAAACTCTGGACTCTCTTCTTCTTTTCATGAATACGGCATCCAGCGCAACCTTCGGGTGGCAGGTGTAGCTTAACCTTCGGGTGGCAGGTGTAGGTGACATATTGATTAGATGATTTATTATAGATATGTTCTTTGTTTTATATGGAATGCTGATTTGTATTGATCCATTAATGTCATGCTTATTCTTTTTGAATCATTTTCCTACCTCTGTCGTCTTTTTTTTTTCCAAATTTGTGGAGAGAGAGACTGCATTATGATTCTTTGAGTAATATGTAGAGATGACATGAGAGCCTCATTTTTTCCCCTCAGGAGATACATGGTGATACTTAGGATATACTTCTTAAGGATGTTGATGGGTCTGGAAATAATGGAGGCTACATAGGTGAACATTAGGGATTGTCTGTGCAGTAACTTTACATCTATAAACTTTGTGCCATCTGGAAATACTTTGCCAATGTAAAAATTCTAGGAATTTTTTTTTTTTATGATTTATGATCTCACATAGAAGCCAGTACCAGCAACAGAAGTAGACACATAGGATTACCATTTACAAAGTCTTAAATTTAAAGCTTAGGTTAAATTATGATGGATTATTGATATCCAAGGTTAATAGTATGTGTCATTACCTATTACTTTAGTAAGTCATTGTTGCCTTGGTGTATTGAGGATTGGCGGAATGCGTGCATAGTGCCATTGTACAAAGGCAAAGGGGATAAGAGTGAGTGCTCAAATTACAGAGGTATAAGTTTGTTGAGTATTCCTGGTAAATTATATGGGAGGGTATTGATTGAGAGGGTGAAGGCATGTACAGAGCATCAGATTGGGGAAGAGCAATGTGGTTTCAGAAGTGGTAGAGGATGTGTGGATCAGGTGTTTGCTTTGAAGAATGTATGTGAGAAATACTTAGAAAAGCAAATGGATTTGTATGTAGCATTTATGGATCTGGAGAAGGCATATGATAGAGTTGATAGAGATGCTCTGTGGAAGGTATTAAGAATATATGGTGTGGGAGGAAAGTTGTTAGAAGCAGTGAAAAGTTTTTATCGAGGATGTAAGGCATGTGTACATGTAGGAAGAGAGGAAAGTGATTGGTTCTCAGTGAATGTAGGTTTGCGGCAGGGGTGTGTGATGTCTCCATGGTTGTTTAATTTGTTTATGGATGGGGTTGTTAGGGAGGTAAATGCAAGAGTTTTGGAAAGAGGGGCAAGTATGAAGTCTGTTGGGGATGAGAGAGCTTGGGAAGTGAGTCAGTTGTTGTTCGCTGATGATACAGCGCTGGTGGCTGATTCATGTGAGAAACTGCAGAAGCTGGTGACTGAGTTTGGTAAAGTGTGTGGAAGAAGAAAGTTAAGAGTAAATGTGAATAAGAGCAAGGTTATTAGGTACAGTAGGGTTGAGGGTCAAGTCAATTGGGAGGTGAGTTTGAATGGAGAAAAACTGGAGGAAGTAAAGTGTTTTAGATATCTGGGAGTGGATCTGGCAGCGGATGGAACCATGGAAGCGGAAGTGGATCATAGGGTGGGGGAGGGGGCGAAAATTCTGGGGGCCTTGAAGAATGTGTGGAAGTCGAGAACATTATCTCGGAAAGCAAAAATGGGTATGTTTGAAGGAATAGTGGTTCCAACAATGTTGTATGGTTGCGAGGCGTGGGCTATGGATAGAGTTGTGCGCAGGAGGATGGATGTGCTGGAAATGAGATGTTTGAGGACAATGTGTGGTGTGAGGTGGTTTGATCGAGTGAGTAACGTAAGGGTAAGAGAGATGTGTGGAAATAAAAAGAGCGTGGTTGAGAGAGCAGAAGAGGGTGTTTTGAAGTGGTTTGGGCACGTGGAGAGAATGAGTGAGGAAAGATTGACCAAGAGGATATATGTGTCGGAGGTGGAGGGAACGAGGAGAAGAGGGAGACCAAATTGGAGGTGGAAAGGAGTGAAAAAGATTTTGTGTGATCGGGGCCTGAACATGCAGGAGGGTGAAAGGAGGGCAAAGAACAGAGTGAATTGGAGCGATGTGGTATACCGGGGTTGACGTGCTGTCAGTGGATTGAATCAAGGCATGTGAAGCGTCTGGGGTAAACCATGGAAAGCTGTGTAGGTATGTATATTTGCGTGTGTGGACGTATGTATATACATGTGTATGGGGGGGGTTGGGCCATTTCTTTCGTCTGTTTCCTTGCGCTACCTCGCAAACGCGGGAGACAGCGACAAAGTATAATAAAAAAAATAAATATATCTTTTCACTTATGCCAAAGCCATTGGAATATGCTCTAGTTTGTGTAGTAAAAGGCATCAGTAGAAATTTTTTGCAGGTGAACTTACTATGACTCACCAAGCCAAGATGGTTGCTTTGGAGAAACATCAAGAAAATGAACGAAAAGAGAGAGAGAAGGTTTTCTCCGATCAATTTAGTGAAGATATTAAAAATTACAAAGAACTTGGTCAGATAACAAGTAAGTCCATTTAGTTATTCATAGATGATTAGTTGCAACTAGAAAGTACGATTACCAGCCTTCTTGCATCTTACACTTTCGAGCATAGTTTACATCATCTCACCAGTTTTCAGCCATGCTCATGTAAGTACAATCTCATTTATGTAATCTTTTTTGTTTTTGTGTTTAAAGGAAGAATTTCAAGTACAGAGGATGACCAAGGCCTGAAATTGGAAGAGGTTGACTTGGAACAGGACACAAGTGAGTTGGACAATTTTCTCAATGATCCAGCGTGAAGATGAACCAGCCAAACAGTTTTAGAATTAGAATATACGCATTTCTGGATGTAGTGAAGGTACTGATCTGAAGCTTAGTTAGACATTATCATTATTGATATAGTTATTATTATTATTATTATTATTATTATTATTATTATTATTATCATTATTATCATTATTATTATTGTCATTATTATTATTATTATTATTATTATTATTATTATTATTATTATTATTATTAATCATAATTATTGTTATTATTATTATTAGTAGTAGTACTATTATTGTTATTAATATTATTATTAATTCTTTTTATGTACGTAGAAGAACAGGATGCATTAGAGAAATGAAAAACTTAACATTTGTCCTAAGTCCTCTTGAGGACTTTTAAATCAATACTGTGTCAGTAAATTGACAAACATAGCCATGGCTTTCATGTGTACAGTGAGGGTGATTAGGATGATACTGCAGTGTTACTTTTAGTAATAATTGAATATATTAGAAGGCTACAAAGAAAAGCAAAAGGTGGAACACAGTAGCATGTTATTTCTTGGATCTGTAAGTGAAGCTCTCAAAATTTACTGATATCCTTTTGTTCTGGGAGAGAAGTTAAAACAAAACATTACTGGTATCCTTTAGTTCCTTGAGGAAAACTCATAGAATGTTACTGATATCTGTCATTTCTGTGATGGAAGGTTCACAGAATGTTACTGATTCCCTTTAGTAGTGTTAGAAAAGTTCACAGAATGTTATTGGTATCCTTTTGCTCTGTAAGGGAAGGCACACAGAATGTTATTGATATCCTTTAGTTTTGTGAGGAAGCTCACAAAATGTTACTGATATTCTCTAGTTCTGTGAGGGAAACTCTCAAACTGTTACTGATATACTTTGATATCTGCAACTGTCTCCACACTTATATTGCATTTAATTTTTAGGTACTAGATAGCTTAGTTTGTAAAGATGGTACTTACCTAGTCATGAAATATATCAGTAAGATATATAGGTGCCTTCAGAATATTTAATGCATTTATGATAAAATATGGACAAAGTTATTAGAATTCTTTAATGAGGCTCATCCACATGGAGAGTGATACTGATAGATTTATTGTGTGTAGGAAGCCACAATTGGTGTGTCCAGAGAAAGTTGTAAAATGAAAAACTTCCAAAGCATTCTATAATGATAGCAAAACACTGAGAGCAGAGTTTTTTGTGCCTAGCAAGTGATATAGAAAAAAGCAGACTGTCTGCTCCAATCATAGCTTTTCTTTTTCTTTCAAACTATTCGCCATTTCCCACATTAGTGAGGTAGCGTTAAGAACAGAGGACTGGGCCTTTGAGGGAATATCCTCATTTGGCCGCCTTCTCTGTTCCTTCTTTTGGAAAATAAAAAAAAAAAACGAGAGGGGAGGATTTCCAGCCCCCCGCTCCCTCCCCTTTTAGTCGCCTTCTATGACATGCAGGGAATACGTGGGAAGTATTCTTTCTCCCCTATATATCCCTATATTTCCCTGGGGGTAGGGGAGAAAGAATACATCCATGCCTCACAGACCTTTCCATTAATTTTACAATATCTTAGCCCAGTAGGCCCTTTGGTTGCCCATTGTACCTATCTGACCATGATAAATTCACAAATTCTTGATGGTCTTATGTACTCTAGTATTTCTCCTTTTACCACAACGGTTTTCTAGAAGGCATACATAATCAGTATCGATTACCAGAAATTTAGGATTATGTAAAGCTTGTATAGTTTTATTTACAAATGTTTACTGTACACATTATATATGGTTTCATAACATTTTTAAGAGATCTGTCAAGTAGTGTAGAATATTTTGGCCCCATGGTACCCAAGTCCTTAATATACCACTGATTTCGAAGCTGATCAGACCTAATTGATGTACAACTCTACAACACTTATTTTATTTATGTGAATTTAATCTGGTAATTTTATGAACAAAATTCCAACATAAACTCATGAAAGGTTGGTTTCCAATGACAAAAAACAGTTCTGAATATAATTCCAGTGCTTATAAAGTTATTCCTCTTCTACATAAATGTTGTCATAACATTAAATTCAAAAACATCCTTACCATTTGAATAATTATTTAAATAAACTTACTTTGCTCATACTAGAAAATGGCTAATACATGTTTTACAAGAAAAACTTTCAAGGTCATTATCATGGACATTATTAATTTGACACATTTTTTTTATCTATTTTGAATTTAGGACTAATCCTGTGTTTTTCATGGCATCTTGTATGGGACCAAGGTTTAGGTGCACTTATGGACTGGATTATTACCTGCAAAATTCCTGCTAGAAGAATTTCCAGAAAATTTTTCATAGTTCCAACCCATTGTCCAAAGAAGAGGTTGAGATGTCTTGATTGTGACTTTTCCATGACATGTAGGATCATATGTGTTTGATGTGCTCACCAAGTGTCCAAATGCCAACACCTGGTTGTCTAAATTCCATTTCAAGCCAGTCGTGGAAACAGTGGATGGTTGTCCAAGCGGTATAAGGCCACACCATGACCACTTAGGGTCAAACACATCATCTGCTACCTGGATGGTGTGGTCTCCAATACTTAGTAGCCAAAATATACTTCCTCGACTCAGAACTACTACAGGTACAGAGATAAGAGTTCCTACCTTATACAGTGTGGCCATATTAGCTATGACATGGTCAAAGCGCTCACTGTGAATCCCAGCAATTATAACCACATGATTTATCTTCAGTTTTTTTTCCTCAACATGTTTCTCCAACACTCTCACGGATTTAGTAAAGTCTGTTTCATCCTGGTCAGGTGTTGATACGATATTAACACCTAAACTGCCATAAAGTTTCAGAAGCTCCGGCTTGACGGAGTCAAAGTCGCCTGTTATAATATCAGGCAAAGGATTTGATGGAGAAAGTGACATCTCAGACACACTGGTTTCAGTGTGAGAAATCACAGATGAGGAAGGTTCAACACAATCAGTAGTTGCAGATGCTTTGTCTTCACATCTCATAAGTTTGTGGTAATAATTTGTGGCACCGTCTGTACACACTCGTACAGATGCCTTTTGCCACAAGGAACTCACATAATGTACATTAGTCTTGTCTAAAGCTTCATTCAGCATAATGACAGCAAATGAAAGGCCAGGAGATGGATTGTAATACTCTTGAGCTCCCCAACATAGTGTCCCATCTTTTTCCATTCTCCCTGGAGTAGCTACATTAGGCAATATTAGAAGAAATATCCCTCTCATCAGTTTTAGCAGCTCCACCATTACTTCACACATCAAGTATAGCAGCCCCACCACTGCTAATAGCTGCAGTGTTTAGTAAGCAGTTGACACAGTGTAAACAAATCAAGCCATATTGACAAAGGCAGACATCATATGACAAACCACCCTAGATGGCTCAAGCCTGGTATCTATGAAGAATGTCATATCAAGGCTCCTGAATTGATCATGGATGGTTGCCATATGCAGGCAGTGAAAGTGGACAGTAGTACTGGTGTCTTTTATTTTTGTTTTAAGGTCTTTATTCAAATGATGCTGATTGTCATGGTTATCTGGTGTTTCTGGAAAGTTGTGCTGAAAGTACAAAGCAAAAGTAGAGTGTACTAGCTAGCTCTCTTATTGTCCTAGGTGGCCTTAGTTGCCCTTGACTTTGGGCTAATGCCACCTCAGTACCTTGACAATGGTTGATAAAATTGCAATAAGTTATGGACCCGTCATTGACAGCATAGCCTGACTAGAAAAAGTGATCGGTTATTACATAACATTTAAAATTACCTTTTTACAATGTGGAAAGAGAGATTGTTATCATGGGGGTGAAAATGACTATGTTTGAAGGTATAGTGGTCTCAGCAATGTTGCATGATGCATAACATGGGCTATTAATGACTGTGTGTGAAGGAGGATGGATGTATTGGTAATTAAGTGGTTGAGGACAGTATGTGGTGTAAGATGGTTTGATCGAGTAAACAGTAAAAGGGTAAGGGAGGTGTGGTTAGAAAAAGAGTGTGATTGAGAGAGATGTAATTGGTGATAGTTTGTTTTCATTGGGGAGCAGAAGAATAGATGGTGCTGTTCATTCCCTGGCACCATGAGCCATGTAGGCTGGAGTGATGTCAGCTGCTGGTGCTGGAGGGTGAGCAAGGCAACTCCTGGGCCAGGGGGCAGCTGAGTGAGGAGTTGGGAGAACACCACCACTGTCTGGTCCCTGAGTGACTTTTCTTGAGCCCTCCACCATCAGGCCAGCTGCTGGCAATCCCCTTTAGAGCAGCGATGGCATCAACGTGGTGCCTTGAGTGCAAGTCAGTGCTGCAAGTTGTGTTCACCACGTATCAGGGTGATTGTGACTGTGACAAGCGGCCAGTGGTCAGTGCTTTGGTTGTTCAGCAGTTCTTGTGTTGTGTGTGCCTTACTGTGTACTTGTGTCTTTTTCACTTATTTTTCTATTGTTAATAAAGGGAAAATAAGTGCTCATTTTCATTTCTGCCTCAGGAGATGAAGAGGGTGTGCTGCATTGGTTTGGACATATGGGGATCATGCTTGAGGAGAAGTTGACAAAGAGGATATATGTGTCAGAAATTGAGGAGGCATAAAGAATAGGGATACCAAATTGGGATTGAGGGATGGAGTGAATAAGATTTGGAGTTCTCAGGGACTGACTATGTTGGAGGGTGAAAGGCTTGCATGGGATAGAGTGAATTGAAGCAATGTGGTATACAGGGTTGATATGCAGTCAGTAGACTGAACCAGGGCATATGAAGTGGTTGGGAGAAGCCATGGAAAGATCTGTGGGCCTGGTTGTGGATAAGGGGCTGTGGTTTTGTTGCATTGTAAAAGACAGCTAGGTCATGGATGTGAGTGAATGCGGCCTTTCATCATCTGTTCTTGGCGCTACCTCACTAACATGGGAAATGGCGATCAAGTATGAAAAAAACTCTTGCAGTTTCTCACTCAAATCTGCCACTAGTGTTATGTCATCAACAAACAACTGGGTCATTTCTTAGGCCCCCCTCATCCCCTACAGACTGCATTCACACACCCCTGCTGCAGACCAAGCTTCACTTGGAACCATTCCCTCTCCTCTGTTCTTACTTGCATGCATGTGTTATACCTTTGTTAACCACTTCTCACTGCTGGTAGCAGTGTTCCTCTCACCCCATGAATCCTTAAAACCTTCCACAAGGCATTTCTATCAACACTTATATGCTTTCTCCAGATCCATAAGTGCCGCATACAAAGCTTTCTGCTTCTCTTAGTATTTCTCACATGCTTTCTTTAAAGTAAATACCTTATCCAATCACCCTCAACCTTTCTGAAACCACACAGTTCCTCCCCAGTTTGATGCTCTGTATATGCCCTCACCCTCTCAATCACTACTTTCTCATACTACTTAGCTGGCACACTTCATCCACTCTCCTCTCTTCTTACTTGTACCAATGCCTTACACTGTTAATGAAAACTTTTCACTGCTTGTAGCAGCTTTCCTTCCACACTATATATTCTTAAATCTTCCACAAGGCATCTCTATAAGCCCTATCCTGTGCTTTCTGCAGATCCATAAACGCCACATACAAATCCTTTTGTTTCTCTGAGTATGTTTCATGCACACAGCAAATGGCTAATCCACATATCCTCTACCATTTCTGTAACCACACAGTTCATCTCCAGGCTGATGCTCACCCTCTTACTCACAACTCTCCCATACAACTTAGCTGTTACACTCAACAAACTTATGCCTATGTAGTTTGAATGCTTATATTCATCCCCATTACCTTTATGTAATGGCACTGTGTATGCACTCCACCATTCCTCAGGCACCTCAACATGATCCATGACATTGAAAATCCTAACTAACTGCGATACCATCCACTCCAGCTGCCATGCCATGTTTCATCATACATAAGGCTTTCACCACCTGTTCTGTCTTCATCAAACCATCTTGACTCTTTCACTTCATATACCACCCTGATCCAAACACCCTACATCTGCCACCGGATCATTAAACTCATACAACACTTTCAAAATACTTGCTCCATCTCCTCCTCACTTAATCACTTCCTGTCACATATTTCCCATTTACCCCCTTCTCTAATGTTCCCATTTTTTCTCTAACATTTCTCTAACATTTTCTCTAACATTATTAACCTCCTTCCAAAACATTTCATTCTCCCTGAAGTTTACTGATGATTGCTCACCCTAACTCTCATTTGCCCTCTTTTTCAACCCTTCCTCTTTACCTCCTGCCGCTTTCTCTTACACATCTCCCAATCATCTGCACATCTTTGTGTCTCCCTTGTACCTCTCTTTTCTCCTGCACTAGGACCTTTTTTTCCTTATCCCACTATTCATTACCCTTTTTTATCTGCCCACTTCCCACCTTACACATGCCGCATGCATCTCCTGTACATGCCAACACTGCTTTTGTAAATTCTCCGATTCCTTACGTACTCCCCTAACTTCATTCACTCTTATGGTTTGCCATTCTGCACTCATCCTTGCCTGATATTTCTTCACACAGGTGTCTTTTCTAAGCGGACCTACTCTCACCACCCTCATGTCCCCTATAATGCTTTTTCTTACCATATCCTCCACATGAGAATGATCAGACATCTTATAGCTGCCCATCTCTGCTTATTCACATCAAGAAGTCTCTCTCTTGCTAGCCTTTCAATTAGTATGTGATCCAATGATACTCACTGACCATCTTTTCTTCTCACATATGTGTAGTTGTGCATATCCATCTTTTTAAACTAGGCATTCTAGTCTCCAGTCCTTTTCTGTACACTACTCCACAACTTGTTCACCATTTCCTTTCATTATGCTGAATACTCCATACCCCTCAACTATACCCTCAGCTGCCAAATTAGTTACCCTCACATTTGAATCACTTATCACTCATACCCAGTCTCTTGCGTTAATACTGCTGGTACACTCACTCAGCTGCTCCCAAACCATTTGCCTGTCATGATCTATCTTCTTATGGCCAGGTGCATAAGCACTAAGTATCACCTATCTCTTGCAGTACATCTTTATTTTTGACCATATCGCTTCCTTACAGTGTATCACACCCTCTCACAAGTACTGCTTCAGCAGTAGTCCTGCCGTGGCCTTAGCTTTTACTCTCTCACTAACCCCCAACTTTACTCCTGAGACATTTCCAAATAATTTTTTTGACTTTGCCCTTGAGCTTTGTTTCACTCAGAGCTAGAACATCCAGGTCTCTTTCTTCAAACATACCATCTATCTCTCCTTTCTTCTCATCTTGATTACATCAGCTCGCATTCTCACAACCTAGCCTGAGCCTTCGAGGAAGATGAGCACTCTCTGCTTGGCTCCTTCTTCTGTTCCATCTTTTGGAAATTGAAATAAGAGAAGGGAGAGTGGGGGGTTCTAGCCCCTTGCTATTTATTCCTTATTAGAATATGTCTATATCATACATTTTTTATCATTAAAGAAAATACCAAAAAAGTAGGATAATTTCTTCATTGTTGGTGTGGAAGGGTGTTAAGTGGATGGGGAAGGGCCTGGGCTGACATCATGGTTGTTCCTTATCTGTGTAAGTATACCATAATGGATTAATGTATTCTTTAGACAGGCAGAATTTTATTTGCATTAGTGAATGCACAAATGATTGTAATTTCATCAAAAACATAAGCACAATTACTATAGGAACTGTTTCTTTTATTCTAAAAATAAATTCACTTGTGGGCATGTAGATCTAGCATCATGCCAAGATGTGTACTCTTTTTGAGGATCTTTGCATGGGTAAGAAGTGTGATATTTCTTCATCTGTTACCAACGGCACGACCTAACTCCTCAGCTGTCAATTCTTGGATGGGGTGGTTCAGTGATTGTGGGAAAAATTGATATGTATATTAAGTTGTACTGCAGTCATTTTTGCCTGTGTCTTTTGACTTTTAGTGTATCTTTGCATGAATAAGAAGTGATACTTTTTCATCAGTTGCCAACAACATTACCTGACTTCCCAGCAGTCAGTCCTTGGAGGGTGCAGTTAACTGATGGTGGAGAAAATTAATGTGTATATTAAGTTCCACTGCAGTCATTTTTGCTCATGCCTTTTGACTTTTAGTACATTTTACGGGTTAAGATTTGATGAAAGAGATGAATTGCTTTGAATCTATTCAGAATCCTGTAGGAGTTACATAGCATAGAATCACTACATGATGTACATCTGGTTAGATTTCATTGTCATATAAGTTCAATTTACTTACCCATTGTTCAAGTGGATAGCATTATACTTAGATGTTTCATGACAATATGAATTCCTCATCTACTAAGCCAATTAATGTAACTTTATCATGTTTTATGCTGTTCAGGCAGATTAAGAGTTGGTATTGATTCTTCTAAAGAAGGGTTTAGAACATTAGATGTTGTATTCAGGAATTATTTTTTCCATTCCTACAGCTTATATTAGCCTATGTATTCAGTAGTGGAATCGTTTGCACCCTTTATGTATAAAGCTAGGTAGTGTGCAGAACCAGATGGCTGGACCGTGGTCCAAAACATTGTTCAATATTCATTTGATCCCTTTTATTAAGGGCAAGTAGTTGCCACCTCACCTGTGTATTTGACTTTATACTAGATGTCAGGAAATGTTTATGCACCTGTCTGTCAAACAAGGTGATAAGTTTTGAATGTGAGATTCTTGTTTCTCTCCCAAAGCACCAGACATTTGTAGACATGATGTTGCCTGCACTCACCCCATTTATATATGGATGTGTGGCTATCTTGAGTTTGGCTGTTGACCAAAGATAATTTGCTGAGACAGAGCCTAATCTAAGGGGAGAAGGTAAGTATGGTGTGTATTCTGGATCTGTTATTAAATCTTCATTGTTTAAAGCTTTTGATAGACAGAATTTGACTAGCATGAATTTCTATTGTTTGAAATGAGGAGCTAGTCACTTAGGGAAAGTAAAAGTGGTCTTATTTGGTATCTCTGTTTTCTAGACGTATTTGTCATCAACTTACTGAAGATAGCCATAACAGATTTGTTTGCATTTGATCTGTATGCAGGTATAGAATCAAGACTCTTATTTAAGATTAATTTCCAATGGGCCATTTTAATGGAAATGATTTATTGGTACCATAACTAGTCATGCTGTTAAATTGACATGGAACTGAGATGATTAGTTCATGTTTTAGCATACTTACTCAGGCGTTGCAAATTTATATCAACACATATCAAGGACACAGGTGAGACTGGTTTAATGAGGGCATATATTGATAAAAATCTCTCAGCCTGTATGTTAAGTTATTCTTTACATGTGCTGTCCTGTCCTGTACTGATATTAGTCAGTTATATAACCCCAGGACCTTTTTTTCGTGGTTCTTGTAGCTTCAAGGCTTTGCTACAAATATCAGCAGAGAAATGATGGTAATTTCTGCAGTGAGACTGTACTTCTTTTTTTCCACTGATGAAGCTGTAGTGTCACCAAAGGTGACTTTTCACTCTTAGTTACCCCATGCAGGCAAAGTCTAGCAAAACCTACCAGTAATTTCAATTATATTCATTGGTAATGTGTCTGCAAAAACTATGGGAATTCATTAAAATATACTCTTTTTTTCAGCATTATGTTATTACCTTATGATATTTTTACTTTCATTATAACTTCTGCTAGCTATTTCTCATGACATTATCCAGCAATTTTCTTTTCACTCATGTTCATACATGAAATCCCCTTGTAGGTTTTCTTTCATGTAGACACTTTTTATACTATTCCTATTGAGGAAGATGGATATATCTTTGTATTTTTATTATCACTCTGCTCATTATTCATATGTATATAGATGTGGTAATGTTATTAATTTCCCTGTAAAGGGAGAATGAAAAGAGGAGGTTGAATATAGATTTTGGAAATATCAATTTGCTTGTTAAAATTTCACCCAAGATTTGATTGACTCCTTTTAGTGAACTAATATTTTGTGGTTTCCAACTGTGATGGAATTATAACCTGGATGTTCATGGGGAATGTAGTGTGAAAGAAAAAGGTACTCAATGCTTCCTGTAATGTAGGTATATGTTGTTACAATAGTAAGTTAGCTTTTGAAGAAAATTTCTATTCTACATTGTTTCATATGTGGTATTTTAGTATTTGAAGTAAAATTGTGTCATTTTTCAACTGCTTCAAGTTTCTTAGACTGTGAGTCATTTGCATAATCTTGGGTCTTTAACTGTGATGTAATAGATGTGGCAAATTCTAAGAATAGTTATTCATAAAACCATCCCCAGGGGTAAGTGTTGAGGGTTGCAGTGAATAGAGTATCATTGATCCTCTTTGTTTTTTGAGGTTTTCCAATAGTAAATCAGTACATTTGTATAGTGCCAAATAAACAGATAGTGTATCTCGTAATGATCAGAATGGCAGGTTTTATTTTCATGATTTTTTTTTATTATTATACTTTGTCGCTGTCTCCCGTGTTTGCGAGGTAGCGCAAGGAAACAGACGAAAGAAATGGCCCAACCCCCCCATACACATGTATATACATACGTCCACACACGCAAATATACATACCTACACAGCTTTCCATGGTTTACCCCAGACGCTTCACATGCCTTGATTCAATCCACTGACAGCACGTCAACCACGGTATACCACATCACTCCAATTCACTCTATTCCTTGCCCTCCTTTCACCCTCCTGCATGTTCAGGCCCCGATCACACAAAATCTTTTTCACTCCATCTTTCCACCTCCAATTTGGTCTCCCTCTTCTCCTCGTTCCCTCCACCTCCGACACATATATCCTCTTGGTCAATCTTTCCTCACTCATTCTCTCCATGTGCCCAAACCACTTCAAAACACCCTCTTCTGCTCTCTCAACCACGCTCTTTTTATTTCCACACATCTCTCTTACCCTTATGTTACTCACTCGATCAAACCACCTCACACCACACATTGTCCTCAAACATCTCATTTCTAGCACATCCATCCTCCTGCACACAACTCCATCCATAGCCCACGCCTCGCAACCATACAACATTGTTGGAACCACTATTCCTTCAAACATACCCATTTTTGCTTTCCGAGATAATGTTCTCGACTTCCACACATTCTTCAAGGCCCCCAGAATTTTCGCCCCCTCCCCCACCCTATGATCCACTTCCGCTTCCATGGTTCCATCCGCTGCCAGATCCACTCCCAGATATCTAAAACACTTCACTTCCTCCAGTTTTTCTCCATTCAAACTCACCTCCCAATTGACTTGACCCTCAACCCTACTGTACCTAATAACCTTGCTCTTATTCACATTTACTCTTAACTTTCTTCTTCCACACACTTTACCAAACTCAGTCACCAGCTTCTGCAGTTTCTCACATGAATCAGCCACCAGCGCTGTATCATCAGCGAACAACAACTGACTCACTTCCCAAGCTCTCTCATCCACAACAGACTTCATACTTGCCCCTCTTTCCAAAACTCTTGCATTTACCTCCCTAACAACCCCATCCATAAACAAATTAAACAACCATGGAGACATCACACACCCCTGCCGCAAACCTACATTCACTGAGAACCAATCACTTTCCTCTCTTCCTACACGTACACATGCCTTACATCCTCGATAAAAACTTTTCACTGCTTCTAACAACTTTCCTCCCACACCATATATTCTTAATACCTTCCACAGAGCATCTCTATCAACTCTATCATATGCCTTCTCCAGATCCATAAATGCTACATACAAATCCATTTGCTTTTCTAAGTATTTCTCACATACATTCTTCAAAGCAAACACCTGATCCACACATCCTCTACCACTTCTGAAACCACACTGCTCTTCCCCAATCTGATGCTCTGTACATGCCTTCACCCTCTCAATCAATACCCTCCCATATAATTTACCAGGAATACTCAACAAACTTATACCTCTGTAATTTGAGCACTCACTCTTATCCCCTTTGCCTTTGTACAATGGCACTATGCACGCATTCCGCCAATCCTCAGGCACCTCACCATGAGTCATACATACATTAAATAACCTTACCAACCAGTCAACAATACAGTCACCCCCTTTTTTAATAAATTCCACTGCAATACCATCCAAACCTGCTGCCTTGCCGGCTTTCATCTTCCGCAAAGCTTTCACTACCTCTTCTCTGTTTACCAAATCATTTTCCCTAACCCTCTCACTTTGCACACCACCTCGACCAAAACACCCTATATCTGCCACTCTATCTTCAAACACATTCAAAAAACCTTCAAAATACTCACTCCATCTCCTTCTCACATCACCACTACTTGTTATCACCTCCCCATTAGCGCCCTTCACTGAAGTTCCCATTTGCTCCCTTGTCTTACGCACTTTATTTACCTCCTTCCAGAACATCTTTTTATTCTCCCAAAAATTTAATGATACTCTCTCACCCCAACTCTCATTTGCCCTTTTTTTCACCTCTTGCACCTTTCTCTTGACCTCCTGTCTCTTTCTTTTATACATCTCCCACTCAATTGCATTTTTTCCCTGCAAAAATCGTCCAAATGCCTCTCTCTTCTCTTTCACTAATAATCTTACTTCTTCATCCCACCACTCACTACCCTTTCTAATCAACCCACCTCCCACTCTTCTCATGCCACAAGCATCTTTTGCGCAATCCATCACTGATTCCCTAAATTCATCCCATTCCTCCCCCACTCCCCTTACTTCCATTGTTCTCACCTTTTTCCATTCTGTACTCAGTCTCTCCTGGTACTTCCTCACACAGGTCTCCTTCCCAAGCTCACTTACTCTCACCACCCTCTTCACCCCAACATTCACTCTTCTTTTCTGAAAACCCATACAAATCTTCACCTTAGCCTCCACAAGATAATGATCAGACATCCCTCCAGTTGCACCTCTCAGCACATTAACATCCAAAAGTCTCTCTTTCGCACGCCTGTCAATTAACACGTAATCCAATAACGCTCTCTGGCCATCTCTCCTACTTACATAAGTATACTTATGTATATCTCGCTTTTTAAACCAGGTATTCCCAATCATCAGTCCTTTTTCAGCACATAAATCTACAAGCTCTTCACCATTTCCATTTACAACACTGAACACCCCATGTATACCAATTATTCCCTCAACTGCCACATTACTCACCTTTGCATTCAAATCACCCATCACTATAACCCGGTCTCGTGCATCAAAACCACTAACACACTCATTCAGCTGCTCCCAAAACACTTGCCTCTCATGATCTTTCTTCTCATGCCCAGGTGCATATGCACCAATAATCACCCACCTCTCTCCATCAACTTTCAATTTTACCCATATTAATCGAGAATTTACTTTCTTACATTCTATCACATACTCCCACAACTCCTGTTTCAGGAGTATTGCTACTCCTTCCCTTGCTCTTGTCCTCTCACTAACCCCTGACTTTACTCCCCAGACATTTCCAAACCACTCTTCCCCTTTACCCTTGAGCTTCGTTTCACTCAGAGCCAAAACATCCAGGTTCCTTTCCTCAAACATACTACCTATCTCTCCTTTTTTCACATCTTGGTTACATCCACACACATTTAGGCACCCCACTCTGAGCCTTCGAGGAGGATGAGCACTCCCCGCGTGACTCCTTCTTCTGTTTCCCATTTTAGAAAGTTAATACAAGGAGGAGAGGATTTCTGGCCTCCCGCTCCCGTCCCCTCTAGTCGCTTTCTACGACATGCGAGGAATACGTGGGAAGTATTCTTTCACCCCTATCCCCAGGGATAATATACATATATATATACATATACACATACACACACATACACATACATACGCACATATACACACACACACACATACATTTTTTTTTTTTTTTTTTTTTTTTTTATACTTTGTAGCTTGAAATGAATGAAAAAATGAATGTCACATAATGGTTCAACCTCTGGCTATGGAAAAAGGAAATTTATAATTTATTTACGCAAATTTTCATGATATATTCAGAAAAATGTTTGATGCATGACTGACGTTAGAATCTTAGATTCAGTGGAAGTGACCTACAGTTAATGCGGCTAAGTTCATCACTTTTAGTTATACATGTTGCATAATGTTACACAAATGTGACTCTAAGCTTGACAATCTAATAAATATAGTTTACTCTTTTCAAAGTCATCTCAAGATTAGTATTGGCATTGATGGGACCCTTTTTGGTTGAAATGTAGATAAAGGTGACAGCCAGCACAAAGTTTCAAACTGGACTCTTCTCCAAGAGCACTTGTTGTATATTTGTTTCCAGGAGAGGCATTGTGGTAAAAAGGCAATAAAGATGTTATTGAAACCTCTCCTCTCTTGGTTCAATCTTCTGTTACCCTCAAGTCTGAAATGTTTCAGCCAGTTCACTGAGTTGTATGTTTTCTTTTAAGAAAGAGAATTTTGATGTTAATGAATCTAAAGATTCAATCTCTTTAAGTCACTGCCCCTGAGTGTACTACAGAAAGTCAGATCATTATTACTAGGGTGATATCCATTGATGCTAAACAATTTTTTTTGAAAAACTTGAGAGAGCAGACAGAATTGAAATTAGTAATTTTTAGCTGAAAATTGATGTAGGAGTTACACCTCACTTCTCACAAAACAACTGATGCCCTGAGCATCATTGCCAACCTCATAACTATATCTTAAAAGACCTGGCTTATAATGTTACTACCTGTATTATGCCACATTCACCAGTATATTGTACAAGACCCTTCTGATATCTTGATTATCAGTATTGTACATCATTCACCTTTATAGAAGACCTTATGATACCCAGGTTATAAATGACTCCTCTCACACCTGTACATCATTCAAGACCCTACTTATATCCCATTTATCAGTACCATGCATCACCTTTCCATTATACAAGACCCTCCTGATATCCAGCTAATCAGTAATGCTTCTGTCACACGTCCTCATCATACAAGACCATGCTGATTCCCTGATACCATTCCTATCTCACCTGACCATCATGCAAGATCCTATTGATACCTGGACCATCATTGTCACACCTCACTGACTGCCGCATCATACAAGAAGACTTTGTTGATGCCCTGACAATCAATATCACTCCTCATTTCTCTGATTCTGTTGCAAGGAAAAAGAACAGACTGTTTCTCTCAACTTTGCTAAAACATTTCACAAAGTAAACTCCAGATTTTAGTTCAGCAAAGTAATGAAACAAGATATTCAAGTTAAAGTAGAAAAATAGATCAAAGGTTATTTTTATAACTTATTGCCTCTTTTGCCTTAATGGAATGATTTCAGGAAAATAATCAACAATTGCCTCATTTGCACCCATCCTTTCCTTCTTTCTCATGCATTATGTGTCAAAACCAAAAGTTTCCATTTGCTGTTAAACCCTGTAGACCTGTGGTTTACGTTGACCACCTCACATGCCCTGATTCAGCCTATTGATAGACTGTCACCCTCACATACTATATTGATCCAATTCATCCTATCCCATACACGCTTCTAATCCTCCTGAATATTCAAGCCTTGATATCCCAAGGCTTCCTTTACTCTATCCTCTTGTCTTCTAGGTTTCTCCCTCCACTTCTGACACATAGATCATCATAGTTTTTCTTAGTTATCCTTTCCATGTGTTTGAATCGTTTTGCACACTAAAGATAGCCCATGTAATCCACAAAAATTTCAAAAGTAGCAGCAAATAGAGCCACATCTGAAAAGAAGAATGCTGTCTTGTAGGTGCCGTAAAGTGCAGTGTTAGCTTTAATGCTATTCATTACACTGACGGCAGAGACTGACAGAGAAGTGAATGAAAGTATAATGAGGTGTTTTGTAGATGACACTAGAGGAAATAAAATAATAGGATATGAAGAAGACAGAAAAATTGCAATAAGACTTTGGCATAAATCATAAGTGAGCAGAAAAGAACCTAATGGGGTTTAGTGGAAAAAACTTGAAGAAAATAGTCATAGAATGAGTAGCAATATACTAGTGACACACCATACAAAGAACCAATGGAAACTACCTACTAACAGATACTTGCTTATAAATATCTACAGTGAGATTTTGCCTAAGGTAGCATTAATATGTGCACACTGCATATTTCACTTGATTCACAGTACGGTGTTGTCCTATGCTGTTAAACAGATACCATGTTGTTATTGGAATGATCTGATATTTTCTTCAACCAACTGTTTAATTTTCATTTGGAGGTTTCTGTAATATACTCCAGAAGTTTTTCACATTTCACTTGAGTAGGACATTGAAGAGCCCAGTTTTCTTGTTGGACACATGCATAGTTTTGCATGGTGTCTTTTCAGTGTGTTTCCCAGGTATAATTGTTGACTTAATCTTTCTTTTTCTTCCCAAGAGTAAAGTTAAGTGTTTGTACTAAATTCATTTTTTGTTCTTTTATGTGCTGCACAGATTATCATTTTTTTCTATTCCTCTTTCGAGGTTATTTATGTTGCTGTTCTTTTAATGTTTCATGATATTTCTGGTATTCTACTCTCACAGTTCTACCTGTCAGAGGTAGAAACTCGCTTACTTATGCATTTCCTCAAGTTTGGTCAATAATCTTTATCATGCATCAGTATTTGATATGCCTCCTTTTGTACATTAAATATTTTGCCATCACCTTTCTCTCTATCACTGTGAAAGTGCTAAGTATCATCAGACTCATTACTTGGATTGATAGTACTATAAGTAGGCTGCTGAATTCAAGTTTATTATATAGGTTGACTCCTAGTCTTTGCTTTTTATCACTTTCTCTGTTGAACCTTTAGGGTTTCATCATTACACAGTATTGTCAACTGCTCCATAGCTTATTTCTTCAAGTGTAGGAGATTTTATTTGGTTCTCTTCTGCCCGTTTATTGATTATTTTCAATTCTTTTTGCATAGTCTCTTTGTCTTCTGATCACATTTTAGAGACTCTTGGGTTGTCTGCAAGGCATATATTATGTCTTCTGATCGCATTTTAGAGACTCGAGTTGTCTGCAAGGCATATATTATAATCTTCCTTTTTTACTTTACTATCTATATCTGATACCATTTTTATAGATAGTACATAAGCTAGTCTTGTTCCCAGTGATACATCTGTAAAACATCTTTCTCAGACATATTTACATTTGCTAATATTGTAATTTGAATTTTCTATCAGTTAGAAGCTCCTTCATCCAGATTCATATTTTTACTTTTTATGTTTTATGTGAGGGAATGGGGCCTTTTCTTCATTTGATCCTGATGCTTCTTTGCTAATAGGAGGAGATGGTCTATATGTATTAATTCTTTTTTTTCAATAGAATTATATAGTTTACCTTATCAAATGTCTTTGAAGAATTTTGAAAAACTGTATTTGCTCTCCTTTCTTGTATTTGAGTTTCATGTTTATTTTTGATACATGGGAACATGTGATATCAAACTAATTGGCCTTTACTGTTTTTGCACTAGATTGAATCCTCCTTTAAGACAGATGAGAAATATGTCATTTGTAAATATATGCATTCTTGAGGTTGTTTTCATATTATTTACCAACACTGAAGGTTCACTTTCTTTTTTCTTTGATTCATGCATGAGAATAATTGACCATGTATTACATCTTTCCTTCTCATCTCTCGTGAGATTCGCTAAATATTTTTCAGCATTTCTCATTTTCAAGAAATTTCTTATTTTCTTTGTTTATTGCTTCTCTCAACTTTCTTCAAAAGGTTTCTCTTATTATGTAGCTTAATGTTATATGAAATATTGTTGTGTTGTCACTTGTCTATGAAAACCAGTCTGATACATTTGCTTGTTAGTCTTGGTCTATTCTGTTTTCTCAAAAAAATTTTTGTTGCTCAAATTCAGTAACAGCTTGTGATGTGTTGAATTTACTTTGACTTTACTTTCATCCATATCTCTGTGATTTGTTATAGTTAGGTCCATGATATTATGAACTAATATGCATGTTTTATTATCTTCAGTGTCTAAGAAGACTGCCATTATCATTGGTAAAGTGCTAGGCTATCGTGTGATTTCATCTTGTCTGTTCATGCTTTACCTGGGTTAGGTTGAATGACTCACATATTAGGTTATCTGTCCACCTCTTTTGTCTATTAATCCTTTATTTACTGATTTATGGTTGTTACTGCATCCATATTCTACTTTTGTATGTATCAAGTAAAATGAAAGTTATATGCTCCAGACTATATGATAATGTTTAAAATTTATTCAAGTTTGTCATAATCTCTCCTGTATTTAGCAAATTTTCCATGAAATTCACGTAGCTTAATTTTTTGGGTGGTCTGTAAATCACTTTGGTAATTGATTTTATGGTTTACTGCACCTGATTTCCATTCTCTGTTGTTAATCATTACGCATTTTCATTCCAGTTCATTATATATCTATATTGCATATATTGTGTATTACACTGGACAGCTAGGGATTGGATGTGAGCAAAGGGACCCTTTTTTCATCTGCTCTTAAGGCTTTCTCAATAATGTTTGAAACTATGAAAGTATGAATGAAATATATTGCTTGCAAGTCGTTAACACTTCATGTTGTGGCACTGGGCTAGTCATCCCAGCATGCTATGGCACTGTATTGTTGAACTCAAGTCATTATATAAGACTGAGCAGGTCCAGTTACCCCTTAACAATGTGCAGGTCAAAAGAATGCATGTGAAAACTTTTATCATTTATTCCAAATTATATATATATTTGTTCTTAACCTAATATCACAGTGGAACATATATGCATATTTTTATCGCAAAAACAGTAAAATAAATGTGGCTCATCATTACGAGATGACCATCTAGACAGTTTCATGTAACGTCTTGACCGATATCGGTAACATGTGCACTTCTGTGTTGTTGTACTATGAAGTAAAGCTTGTTACAGTGTCTGAATACATACAAATACTGAACTATTCTATATTGTATATCGCACTAAAATTAGCATAGACTAATTTTTTTTACCGAAAAGTGTAACAGTGGTTTTAACACATTTCAATAAGCTAGATAATGAAACTGATTTGATAGATTTATATTATTTCCAATTAGTTAATTTCAACAGAATTTCTATTATTTGATACCCGTCAGGAAAGACTACAGACAACCCAATGGAGGTTCTGTAAGATCGTGAAGTGTGACGTCAAGTGAGAATCGACTCCATAATCTTCCAGGTTTGGCATGATAGCAGAAGGTGGGGAGTCCTGCAGGCAGAGCTTCCTACCCCAGCACCCTGTGGATACGCCGGCAGGTGCCGCCGGGGCCCTGAATGTGGCCAGGTTTACAGTTGCCAAATGTACTGGGGTCAGCTGTGAGGGAAGGTAAGCGGAACCGTTCTCGACACTCATTAACGTGGCTACGCACAGAGCCCTCAGGACATGCTCGAAGTACGGGAACGTCGTAGATATTCCGGTCGTCGACACTGGTCTGAGTGAAACAATCAGCAGTGTTGTTGTTGTGGTGAGTGATCAGGAATTTTGGTTCACAATAACCTCGATACGTCTTTCGGTAACAACCAGTAAAGTTCTCGTCTCTCACGTAGTTGTCCAGCAGACAGTCGTTGGGAACACACTCCACAATACCAGCCTCCGACACTTCCAAGTACTGGCCAAAGTTGCAAGATCCTCGTTCGTGCTTAGCGTAGCAGTTCCCACTCCACGCATCGTAGATTAAACCTGGCTCACAGTCGCACATGGTGTAGCCCGTAAAATCCACGTACAGAATTTGTCCCTCATTACAGACGGAAATATCTGACACATTGACACATTTCCCATTATAATGCAACTCTCCGAAGGGACACAGACGAGGCACACACTCCGTCAGGTTATCTCTCAGTACCAGCCACTCGCCCTCTGCGCACGGGCCTATTGTTAGGAGGCGTTCACAAGTGCCATTGACAATGATGTAGCCAGTTTCGAGGGTACAGTTTCCTTTGTCTGGTACCCAATCAGCAGAGTCCTCTTCGCTCAGGAGAACCTCACCGTGCGAGGAGCCACGTGATGGATATATGAAACTACCGCTACCCTCTTCCTCGGTCAGCGCCGTCCGGTCTACGGCAACGCCCCTGGAAGATGTGTTTCTTCCAGGGAAATGCAGCTGTCCGTCTCCACTTCCCTCAGTCGTGTTTATCGTGGCCCTGTCACGGACTGGCAGGTCGGGACCAAACCCATCAAAGAAGATGGGATCCTCATCGAGCGTATCGCTGTTTCCTCGACTATGGTTGCCAGCATCTGTAGCCTCGTTAGTGTCAACACGGTCGAAAATCTCGAAGACGATTCCAGACCAAATATTGAGTCCATTAGAGTTGGAAGGCCCATGTGATGAGGGTTTGGCTTTGCTTATCACCGCCAAGTAAGCCAGCATTACGGCGATAACCGTCTTCATGATCACCTGAAGTCCGGCTGTACACTGGTCTCGAGCTTAAATGTTCAGCCGGAGAACGAACTAATATTCACCTCGTCAACAAGTTGTATGCTGCATTACATGCGGGATCCTCGGGTTATATTGCCAACATCCTCCCCCGCTCCTCTCGAACGAGTTGCCATTTACAATAATTTCCTTAAAAAAAATTCATCCAGCCAAGTAGTTTCATGTATAATGTAGTGATCGGTTGTATCTAAGATTTTTCCTTCAAGTATTGGCTGATTTTTGTTTCGCTAACGAAAAAGGCGTACAATATTCCTGATGGTTAATGTTAGTGGAAGTCCCGTTGATACCATCACTAGCGAGAAGAGGAATGCTTTTCTCCTTGATCACTGCGTAGAGGCTGATCATCATCTGGGAAACAACAGATAACCGAAATAATTTTCAGCTTGTAGGATGTGTAACATACAGTAATGGACAGTGCATTTTGAAAAGATGTTTTATAGATGTCGAAGAAAATATGACGCTGAATATATATTTAGCAACTCTTAGTGGCTACAGTTGCTTGTTTCTTCACATTTATGGTTGACTCATGATTTATTCTCAAGTTTGTCCACGATACTTAAACTTCCCCACCATCACTGTTAGACATGTTGCCAAGATTTTTGCATGGGGGAGGCCCTTTTAATTGTTTTATATTTCACTGTTGCTTCCTATAAGTGGGGAGAGGAAAACCTTGTACGCAAATTGAAATTCCGTTTGGGAGATTCCATTATCTTTTACATCTGCACATCTTTAAATACACTACAGCTGCACATCCTTAAATACACTACAGCTGCACATCCTTAAATACACTGCACTGCACATCCTTAAATACACTACAGCTGCACATCCTTGAATACACTACAGCTGCACATCCTTAAATACACTACACTGCACATCCTTAAATACACAACAGCTGCACATATTTAAATACACTACAGCTGCACATACTTAAATACACTACAGCTACACATCCTTAAATACACTACAGCTGCACATCCATAAATACACTACAGCTGCACATCCATAAATACACAACAGCTGCACATCCATAAATACATATATTCGCACTCAACATAGGATCCTTTTTTTTCTTTTTTGCCTGAAACCAATTATAAATCCAGATCCCCATTTTGTACTACAGCAGTTTCAAGGATGCGCTGCAATCAGAATTAAGGAAATGGTGGACTTGTGGAACGAGAAGTTCCTCCATGGAATTAGCCCTCGTCAAGAAGCGATTTGATTGTTCACTTAATGAATGACGTTATCAGACAAAACTTGCGCATCGTTTTTCAGTATTTTTGAAGTGGTTTATCTTCGAAGTAAATGCCTAGTGGAATCAGGAACGGATTTCATGATTTAACTTTCGAAAGAAGCTAGAAAAGGGATTCCATTCTTATTATAACGAAAGTACAAGTGTTTTCCCCAGCGTCAGAACGGATGAACGTGTTAGATGAATATGAAAACAAGAGGACGTTACGTCACGATGAATAACAAGTTATAGTGTAACACACACAAACCATATCAGTTGTTTACAGAACATTTTACTAGACTCCATTGTTTAGGTTACTACTCCAGACAGGTTTTTCACTTCCTCCAAAATTCGGAAGTACTTTCCTTTGTCTCCTCTGTGTCCCTTTCATGATCCTCTATATTTCCATGATGGCTGGCCTTGACGTGGACTTCTTTGCATGACTGGAGCCTCCAACGTAAAAGAAAAGAGTTACAGAACCACAGTTATGGCGTAATTGCCGGAATATCCGTCAAAAAAAAAAAAAAAAAAAATAGAGCAACTGAACTTCAAAACATGGAAATAACTTGAGCCTTCATCACTGCCATTTCTTCGCTTCCAACGAAAAATTCCAATCAGTTATATCTTGTGTGTGTGACTCCATGTGTGTTGTGACGATTACATATATACTTCTCGTTTTACTGTGCCACATGTACACACATGCGTATCGTGTGCCACAGATACGTTCATACGTACCACTGTGCCACATGTAATTACATGCGTTGCGAGAAGTCTTGAGCCATGTTACCAGTCAATAAAAGGTTCTCAAGTCTGGATGAGCATGTGACGCCCCTGGGCCACGAACCTGACGTCACCAGGAGTGATGTCACGCGTCAGATGACTTCGGTCTCTTGCATCATATAGTACTTTTATTATTGTGTGTCTTCCGGCCATATCCTAAAAGTGAGAGACCATGAATATCTTTAAACGTCTACATGGGATGTAAACAGTTCACCTTCAAGCAGATAAACTGCTCCACGTCCTTTGTGACTCTGATCAATATTTCTCCTAGTTATATCCTTATTTTTTAATGGGGTCGTCTGCTGGTCTCCCTGGTGACGCCTTTCTTTTATGGAGACGTCTATTGGTCTCCTTGCTAACACCTTATTGACCTTTTTTTAATGGAGTCGTCTCTTGGTGTCCCTCTTGACGCCTTTCTTTTATAGGGTCGTCTGTTAAGGATCTTGATTACGTCGTCAGAAATGATAAGCCTTAACCTTTCCCAGTCATCTGATACATGGCTTAGTATACACAGAGTGGTACAGTATCATTATACTCGAAGGTGATTATGATGATGATGTCAGCAGAGCTAAGTAGACGGTGGTCGGTATTCGTGGGTCCGGACTGAAGAGGGACGTTAATTCGGACACTGGTGTGTTATTGAAACAACAAATACCAAATTCAAAGTAGGAGGACAGTCCTCTACACCCTCTACATGTAAATAAATGAATATATAAATAACGGTTTATTGGATGTAATCAGTCATTTAGCTGAAAATGCAAAGTTATTACAAATATTACAGAACTGGGTGACCATGATAAGTTAAGCAATCATACAAGAGTTTGAGATAAGGTTGAGCTGGATGTTTTCACTCGTTGGATAATCACATGGGCAAGGTGCACCTAGATAGCCAGGGTTGCTCATATACAAGAATGTATACAAGAGTCACTAGTATGTTTTACACATTATGAGCTTGACTGAACGTTAAGTGATGAATAATTATACTGCAGTTAACACGCCACAGAGCCTGACCAACAGTAAATTGAGCTGTTCACTTGCATAGCTCTGCACTTGTTCGTGGATTTTTTTTTTGACATTCACAGTGTTAAGTATAAGACTTCTGATATCTGTCTATACGAGCTCTGATTAGAACAAGTTAGTGGTGGAAGGGCGTCGTGGGGGAGGAGGTATCTGTGGGGTGTGGGGTGAGCAGTTTGTTGTCAAACTGGCGTGTGAGCTTCTGGTGTTGGTCTGAGATGGTGGAGAGGTATGAGTGACCGGGGCCGTGTCAGCCGTGTGAGCTGCTGGTGTTGGTCTGAGATGGTGGAGAGGTATGAGTGACCGGGGCTGTGTCAGCCGTGTGAGCTGCTGGTGTTGGTCTGAGATGGTGGAGAGGTATGAGTGACCGGGGCTGTGTCAGCCGTGTGAGCTGCTGGCGTTGGTGGGAGATGGTGGAGAGGTGTGAGTGACCGGGGCTGTGTCAGCCGTGTGAGCTGCTGGTGTTGATCTGAGATGGTGGAGAGGTATGAGTGACCGGGGCTGTGTCAGCCGTGTGAGCTGCTGGTGTTGGTCTGAGATTATGGAGAGGTTCAGCAGGATGAGATCCTCTTGGTAGGTGGTGTAAGATGGGCTCAGGATGAGCCTGTGTGCTCTCTTCTGTAATGTTGCTAGCTGGTCCCTCTGTGTTGCTGTTTGTGAGGAGGACCAGGGTGGGGAGTCGCACGTAGCTGAAGTAGAATGAAGGTTGTCTTGACATTTCTGAGCTCAGTTGGTGTAACACACTTAGGTACAGACGGTATGAGGAAGATGTCGTGATAATGATGACATGACTCTTCCAGTTTAAACCGTTGTGTATGGTGACACCAAGAAGTTTGACGAACCTAAAAATGTCATGGCTTAGTGAGATGAAGATGTCGGGGCCTTGTGTGATGTCTGCGCCCAGGTTGATGTACATCATCACAGTCTTGGTGTGGTTGATGGTGACGTCTTTGGCAGTGGTCCACTCCTGAAGGTTGTTCATGATGTGCTGAAGCGCGCTGAAGTCAGGAGTGTTCTTGGTGATAGTGATGCCAAAGTGGAGTCATTTATATACTTCCAGTGGTGGTTTGTGTCCTTTAGGGCGTCGTGGTGTGTGTGTGTGTGTGTGTGTGTGTGTGTGTGTGTGTGTGTGTGTCAGCCATCTTAGTTCCTGCTATCGCCCCGCCCCCTAGCTACATCCGGTGACGACTGGTCAGCCTCCCTGACACTGACACCAGCCTCTTGTACTCACCCTTCCCTCCCTCCGTGAAGCCTCCCACCACAACACGTACGTAACCCCGTCCTCGTGACCTCCTACGCCCTGCTGCCTTAGGTACAACACCCTCTCTCCCTGCCACCCTAGGTACACCCTGTCTCCCTGCCACCTTAGGTACGTTCAATCACGTTCCTTGACTCACGAGCCAGCTACACCCACCTACACCAATCATCATAGAACACTTACTCTCTCACCCAGAAACCGACCACGTACAGCCTCATAGTCTACATACACCTTGCCACATGATCCACTTCCACCTTGCCACATGATCCACCTACATCCTGCCACATGACCCACCTATACCCTGCCTCATGACCCACCTCCACCTTGCCATATGAATCAGCTGCAACCTATCCTTACAGCCACCTACACCCTGCCACATGAACCAACGGCACCTTAGCTCCTAACCCACCTACACTTTGTCACATTAGACATCTGCAACATATAGGAGATACACCCCACCACATTAACCAGGTACATTCTTCCACATTAACCAGCTACACCCCACCACATTAACCAGCTACACTCCACCACATTAACCAGCTACACCCCACCACATTAACCAGGTACACCCCGCCGCATTAACCAGCTACACCCCACCACATTAACCAGCTACACTCCACCACATTAACCAGCTACACCCCACCACATTAACCAGGTACACCCCGCCGCATTAACCAGCTACACCCCACCACATTAACCAGCTACACTCCACCACATTAACCAGCTACACCCCACCACATTAACCAGGTACACCCCGCCGCATTAACCAGCTACACTCCACCACATTAACCAGCTACACCCCACCACATTAACCAGGTACACCCCGCCGCATTAACCAGCTACACCCCGCCGCATTAACCAGGTACACCCCGCCGCATTAACCAGCTACACCCCGCCGCATTAACCAGCTACACCCCACCACATTAACCAGGTACACCCCGCCGCATTAACCAGCTACACTCCACCACATTAACCAGCTACACTCCACCACATTAACCAGCTACACCCCGCCGCATTAACCAGCTACACCCCGCCGCATTAACCAGGTACACCCCGCCGCATTAACCAGCTACACCCCGCCGCATTAACCAGCTACACCCCACCACATTAACCAGGTACACCCCGCCGCATTAACCAGCTACACTCCACCACATTAACCAGCTACACTCCACCACATTAACCAGCTACACCCCACCACATTAACCAGGTACACCCCGCCGCATTAACCAGCTACACCCCGCCGCATTAACCAGCTACACCCCGCCGCATTAACCAGCTACACCCCGCCGCATTAACCAGCTACACCCCGCCGCATTAACCAGGTACACCCCGCCGCATTAACCAGCTACACTCCACCACATTAACCAGCTACACCCCACCACATTAACCAGGTACACTCCACCACATTAACCAGCTACACCCCACCACATTAACCAGGTACACTCCACCACATTAACCAGCTACACCCCACCACATTAACCAGGTACACCCCGCCGCATTAACCAGCTACACCCCACCACATTAACCAGCTACACCCCACCACATTAACCAGGTACACTCCACCACATTAACCAGCTACACCCCACCACATTAACCAGGTACACCCCGCCGCATTAACCAGCTACACCCCACCACATTAACCAGCTACACTCCACCACATTAACCAGCTACACCCCACCACATTAACCAGCTACACCCCACCACATTAACCAGGTACACCCCACCACATTAACCAGGTACACCCCGCCGCATTAACCAGCTACACCCCGCCGCAGACAGTAAGGACACTGCTGCCTGAGAGGGACACATAGCAGCTGGCCCGAATCAGGCCCGACCCTCACACTTTAGGAAACATTTGTAAACTCTTGTGCTGTGAGGTGGGCCTAAGGGTTGGCCGGCCACATACACTATCACTGTCACTAATCTGGTCACTGTTGCTGATAGTGAAAGTGTTTATATAAAAGCCAACCCACCAACCCTAGTGCCTCCCTTCACTGCTTCACTTCACCTTCCCCTGGCGATGTCTTGCACTCACTGCACACCCTGGTGTACTGCCTCCACCTACCTACGTACGTATCCTCACTTACAAACGCTGATTTGCTTGGTCTGTGTATATCTCGAGGATGAATCTCGAAAAACGAGAACTAACAGTCAGTAACATGTGACAGTAATACTCCACAGTAACGCGTTAGAGTAACATGTGACAGTAACACGTCACAGTAACATGTTACAGGCAAGTTTATCAACCCTGCAAGCCTTGTCTTCTCTCCCGCCCACCAGCCTCATTCTACGATAAGAACCACAACGCTTGGAGACTGATGATGATCTTCAGAAGAACGTGTGACCCAACCTACACATGTGCAGGTCACCACACCAGACCAGCCAGGCAGTCCACTACGCAACCAGTGCACCACCTCTTACCACAAGCCCTCAACACCTGCAGCCCTCCTACCACAAGCCCTCAACACCTGCGGCCCTCCTCCCACAAGCCCTCAACACCTGCAGTTCCACCTAATGGAAATTCTGAACTCCTGCAGCGTCGCCTACCGGAGGCCCTGAACATCAGGCGTCCTGCCTTCCGGAAGCCCTGCCTGCCGTAGGCCCTGAACACTAACAGCCCTACCAACCCGGACCTGAACACTTGTGCCCCTCCTGCCGGATCCCTGAACATTCATGGGTCCTGACAGAGGCCCTGAACACCTGCAGCCCCTCCTACTGGAGTGTGTATTATGTTTGTAGCTGGGTACACAGAACGTATTGTTGTGTCTGCTGCTGGGGAGAGACAGGACCAATGGCTGTGTCTGCCGCTGGGGAGAGACAGGACCAATGGCTGTGTCTGCTGCTGGGGAGAGACAGGACCAATGGCTGTGTCTGCTGCTGGGGAGAGACAGGACCAATGGCTGTGTCTGCCGCTGGGGAGACAGAAGGGAGCTGAGGGTCGCTGGAGGGTGACAGAGATGGTGGCGGGGAGGAGTGTTGCTGACGTGAGGTAGTGGGAGGGTCTGTGATAACCTTGGCAGGTGATGGTGGTGCACGGCCATGACTGAGCTGAACCTACTTAGCGTTCCCTGCACACACACACACACACACACAAACACACACACACACACCTGACGTAAGCTCGGGTGTGTATATATGTTCCCCATAAGGTTATATCACGACTTATGTACAAGAATTTAGAGACGCGGCGACACAGTAGGAGGAAAAAAAAAAAAAAAAACAGCAGTTGATGGTAAGAAGTTATGTTTCTCAAGGACAAATCTTGGAGCCATTTTTTTTTCTCCTTTGCGTTGGAGGCTCCAGTGCACTGCAAGGCCGGGCCTTACTGAAATATAGAAGGGAGTATGAAGGGAAGATAAAGAGACAACGGGAAAGCAATTACGATTTTTGGAAGAAGTGAAAAACCTGTCTTTGAAACGTGCCGGGTCATATATACTGGGAAAGATAGGAGAGGCTAGAGAGTTCCAAAGCTTTGACGTATGAGGAAAGAAACAGTTATCAAAACGGCCTACCCTTGAGTTGCCAACGGCCACATAATAATCACGTGCCACAGCAGCTTGCCGAGTGTTGCGTGGTCTAACAAGTGGTGGGGGCACACAAGTAGCAAAAACCAAAGTAATACCAATAGAAGAGAGAAAGGGAACCAACATTGCGGCGTAGGGCAAGGGGGTCAAGTTTGGAAGTTAGCCTGTCAAGTAAGGATGCATATCTAGAACCATCCCAGATGTGAGAGCAGTACTCCATACATGGACGGATCAGTCTCTTGTATAAACGGAGCAACTGTTCAGAAGAAAAGTTTCGACATCTAAACAGGTTATCCGGTTTCTGTAATGTGGGGTTTCCAGGGAAGAGTGGATGTTACAGTAACACCAAGTATGTTCACTCAGTCAAGAGGTGGAATTACAGAACCGTCCAATGAGAGAGGAAAGTTGTGAGGAATTTCGATGGAGAGATGGGTAGAAACTGGGCCTTGGGGGCGTTAACCTCGTCTTGCCCACTGAGATATCCTGCCCAAGTCTGAGTTTATTGAGGAAGCTGTGTCAAGACGAGATGCAGGTCGAGTGAGAGAAGAAGGAGCAGAAATGAAGGATGTGGAGGAATGCAGTGTTAAGTCGTCAGTGTTTGAATGCATTTCGTTATTTGTGGAGAAGAGGAAATCGTTTAAGAAAAGGAGAAAACGTGTGGGGACCAGAACACAACCTTGAGGGACACCACTGTCAAAGGAAAAAGAGGAAGAGGCTGATCCATCAACCATAGAGATAGATCGGCCAGAGAGGAAGCCAGGTATGAAGGAGCAATGTGCAGAAGGGAAGCCAAAACTGGGGAACTTAGAGATGAGACCCCGATGCCACACCCTGTCAAAATCTTTGGAGATGTCAAGGGCAAACACACAGGATTCCCAGAATTTTTCAGGAATGGTGACCAGACATAAGCGAGAGAGGAAAGGATATCACTAGTGGATCTTGCCGTACGGAAGCCATACTGGTGATCGGAGAGAGGACTGTGACACTCAAAATTTTAAGGATATGGGAGTTGATCGACTTTGGAAATGGTAGATGTTAAAGCAATAGGACGATAGTTCGAGGGGTCAGAACGGTCACCCTTCTCTGGGATGGGGATGTATCAATGCAGGCTTCCAAGGAGAAGGAAAAGTTTTGGCTTTTCAACAGAAACGGGACAGACGAGCAAGCACAAGTGCAAGTTCAGAGGCACACTTTCAGTCCACGGGGATGGATGCCATCAGGACCATAAACCTTGCTTGTGTCCAGAGAAAGAAGCGCTTTTCTGACAGTCCGAAGAGAGATTACGGGAAGAAACATAGGATTAGTAAGAGGAGCATCAAGTGGTGAAGGAATGTAGTCATCCAAGGTGGAGTTAGAGGAGAAACGGCAACCAAAGAAAGCTGCTTTGTCTACAAGGGGAGAGACAGCCATAGTACCGTCGTCAGAACGGAAAAGTGAAGGAAAGGTAAAGCGACACAAGTTGTCAAGAGACGCCCTTAGCTAAAGACCAGCAAGACCTATCAGTGGATGACCAGGAGACATGATCACACTTCCTTTGAATCAAGGAACATTTGCTTCACGGTTAACGTGCTTGCAATGATTATGGCCAGTGATAATTGCTGGATGTGAGGCTGAGGAAGGAGAGGTTTTCCAAGCCCGATTTGTTTATTTCACATATACGTAAATTACATTGATGTTGGTATATATAAATGGCGTTGATGATGTTATATACAAATGGTATTGCTGATAGTAATGTATAGATAACATTGATGATAGTGTTATGACACGAAAGATGAAGGCAACTTATGTTTGCCGATGACACCAAAATTTTTGGGTGGGTATGCGCACTCGATGACATGTTTCTCATTGCAACAGAACATGCACAAGTCGTGATTGCATGATGATCTGCTACGTGGAGGATGTGTTCTCATTCCCAGGTCGAGGAGGGAGTGGAAATGTCACATGCGGACACACGAAGGAACCTTGATATTACGATCCATGAATTCTCAAACCTCAGTCGTCGTACTGATAGAGCGAGGCAGCCAGGCCACTGGTCACATGACGTCTTGGGACAAGAGAAAGTTGAAGGTGGAGTACCTGTACACCACCTTCACGTACACCACACCACGTTTTCTGTCTGTCTGCGTCTGGAATACCATGTGCAGACACGGCGTCCATAGAATCAGGGTAATATACATGATATAGAAAATGTGCCGGGTGGGCTGACAAGGGGGGGGGGGGGGGTTTCCCGGGACATGGTTATGTGGAAAGACAGAAGTCGATCAGTTTGGTGACCCTGGGTGTGAGAGGCGTCATATGTGACCTGGTCAAGATATATAACGTGGCACCAGGTCAGGTAGCCCAGGATGAGTGCCAGGCACCAGGTCAGGCAGGCCAGGATGAGTGCCAGGCACCAGGTCAGGCAGGCCAGGATGAGTGCCAGGCACCAGGTCAGGCAGGCCAGGATGAGTGCCAGGCACCAGGTCAGGCAGGCCAGGATGAGTGCCAGGCACCAGGTCAGGCAGGCCAGGATGAGTGCCAGGCACCAGGTCAGGCAGGCCAGGAGGAGTGGCAGGCACCAGGTCAGGTAGCCCAGGATGAGTGCCAGGCACCAGGTCAGGCAGGCCAGGATGAGTGCCAGGCACCAGGTCAGGCAGGCCAGGATGAGTGCCAGGCACCAGGTCAGGCAGCCCAGGATGAGTGCCAGGCACCAGGTCAGGCAGGCCAGGAGGAGTGCCAGGCACCAGGTCAGGCAGGCCAGGAGGAGTGGCAGGCACCAGGTCAGGTAGCCCAGGGTGAGTGCCAGGCACCAGGTCAGGCAGGCCAGGATGAGTGGCAGGCACCAGGTCAGGCAGGCCAGGATGAGTGGCAGGCACCAGGTCAGGCAGGCCAGGATGAGTGCCAGGCACCAGGTCAGGCAGGCCAGGATGAGTGGCAGGCACCAGGTCAGGCAGGCCAGGATGAGTGGCAGGCACCAGGTCAGGCAGGCCAGGATGAGTGGCAGGCACCAGGTCAGGCAGGCCAGGAGGAGTGGCAGGCACCAGGTCAGGCAGGCCAGGATGAGTGCCCCAGCTGTCCTGGTGAGCCAGACTCCCCCCCACGTAACACACAACCCGTAGTCACAACCCGCTTGGTGTTGCAATGTGTGCATGACTGGCTTGGCCACACTGGTAACGCTGGATGTTCTTGTTGTGGCGTTACAGAGCGTTACAGTTACAAACCTTCCATAAACCATCGTCACAGTGCTGGTAACGTTGGATGTTCTTGTTGTGGCGTTACAGAGCGTTACAGTTACGTCGTCCCCCCCCCCCCTACCAGCAGCTCTCACTAGCAACACCCTTCTCTCTCAGCTGTAAACATCTAATTAAGTTCATTATCATGATTTATTACATTATTATTATTATTATTATTATTATTATTATTATTATTATTATCATTATTATCATTATTATTATTATTATTATTATTATTATTATTATTATTATTATTATTATTATTATTATTATTATTTAGTACGTTTTGTTACGTGCGGCACTACAGCTCTCCTGTCCCATCCCTGATGTGACCAGCATCTGTCCCATCCCTGATGTGACCAGCATCTGTTCCATCCCTGATGTGACCAGCATCTGTCCCATCCCTGATGTGACCAGCATGTTACATCCATAATGTGACCAGCATCTGTACCATCCCTGATGTGACCAGCATCTGTTCCATCCCTGATGTGACCAGCATCTGTTCCATCCCTGATGTGACCAGCATCTGTCCCATCCCTGATGTGACCAGCATCTGTCCCATCCCTGATGTGACCAGCATGTTACATCCCTAATGTGACCAGCATCTGTACCATCCCTGATGTGACCAGCATCTGTTCCATCCCTGATGTGACCAGCATCTGTTCCATCCCTGATGTGACCAGCGTCTGTTCCATCCCTGATGTGACCAGCATCTGTTCCATCCCTGATGTGACCAGCATCTGTCCCATCCCTAATGTGACCAGCATCTGTTCCATCCCTGATGTGACCAGCATCTGTTCCATCCCTGATGTGACCAGCATGTTACATCCCTAATGTGACCAGCATCTGTACCATCCCTAATGTGACCAGCATCTGTTCCATCCCTGATGTGACCAGCATCTGTTCCATCCCTGATGTGACCAGCATGGTACATCCCTAATGTGACCAGCATCTGTACCATCCCTAATGTGACCAGCATCTGTTCCATCCCTGATGTGACCAGCATCTGTACCATCCCTAATGTGACCAGTATCTGTTCCATCCCTGATGTGACCAGCATGGTACATCCCTAATGTGACCAGCATCTGTTCCATCCCTGATGTGACCAGCATCTGTTCCATCCCTGAGGTGACCAGCATGTTACATCCCTGATGTGACCAGCATCTGTCCCATCCCTGATGTGACCAGCATCTGTTCCATCCCTGATGTGACCAGCATCTGTTCCATCCCTGAGGTGACCAGCATGTTACATCCCTGATGTGACCAGCATCTGTCCCATCCCTGATGTGACCAGCATCTGTTCCATCCCTAATGTGACCAGCATCTGTTCCATCCCTGAGGTGACCAGCATGTTACATCCCTGATGTGACCAGCATGTTACATCCCTGATGTGACCAGCATCTGTTAAATCCCTAATGTGACCAGCATCTGTTCCATCCCTGAGGTGACCAGCATGTTACATCCCTGATGTGACCAGCATGTTACATCCCTGATGTGACCAGCATGTTACATCCCTGATGTGACCAGCATCTGTCACATACCCCAGTAAACCATATCCTCCCCAACCCCACCCTCCTCAGCCAGGAGTCAGCAGGTTGTGGGGTTGTCAGTCATAGGTAGAGCCAGGAGTCAGCAGGTTGTGGGGTTGTCAGTCATAGGTGGAGCCAGGAGTCAGCAGTTTGTGGGGTTGTCAGTCATAGGTGGAGCCAGGAGTCAGCAAGTTGTGGGGTTGTCAGTCATAGGTGGAGCCAGGAGTCAGCAAGTTGTGGGGTTGTCAGTCATAGGTGGAGCCAGAAGTCAGCAGGTTGTGGGGTTATCAGTCAGTCAGTCATGGGAGGGACAGCTGTGTGACACTGGTCTGCTCCTAAGCAAAGGTGACCCACTTTCTCTAAACCTTAAACCAGACTTGATGCTGACCACCCTACCTGTCTACCAGACTTGATGATGACCACTCTACCTGTCTACCAGACTTGATGCTGACCACTCTACCTGTCTACCAGACTTGATGACGACCACTCTACCTGTCTACCAGACTTGATGATGACCACTCTACCTGTCTACCAGACTTGATGATGACCACCCTACCTGTCTACCAGACTTGATGATGACCACTCTACCTGTCTACCAGACTTGATGCTGACCACTCTACCTGTCTACCAGACTTGATGACGACCACTCTACCTGTCTACCAGACTTGATGATGACCACTCTACCTGTCTACCAGACTTGATGATGACCACCCTACCTGTCTACCAGACTTGATGCTGACCACTCTACCTGTCTACCAGACTTGATGATGACCACTCTACCTGTCTACCAGACTTGATGATGACCACTCTACCTGTCTACCAGACTTGATGATGACCACTCTACCTGTCTACCAGACTTGATGATGACCACCCTACCTGTCTACCAGACTTGATGCTGAACACCCTACCTGTCTACCAGACTTGATGATGACCACCCTACCTGTCTACCAGACTTAACATTGACCACCCTACCTGTCTACCAGACTTGATGCTAACCACCCTACCTGTCTACCAGACTGGATGCTGACCACTCTACCAGTCTACCAGACTTAACATTGACCACCCTACCTGTCTACCAGACTTGATGCTGACCACTCTACCTGTCTACCAGACTCAACACTGACGACTCTACCTATCTACCAGACTTAACACTGACCACCCTATCTGTCTACCAGCATTAACACTGACCACCCTATCTGTCTACCAGCATTAACACTGACCACCCTATCTGTCTACCAGCATTAACACTGACCACCCTGTCTGTCTACCAGCATTAACACTGACCACCCTATCTGTCTACCAGCATTAACACTGACCACCCTGTCTGTCTACCAGCATTAACACTGACCACCCTATCTGTCTACCAGCATTAACACTGACCACCCTATCTGTCTACCAGCATTAACACTGACCACCCTATCTGTCTACCAGCATTAACACTGACCACCCTGTCTGTCTACCAGCATTAACACTGACCACCCTGTCTGTCTACCAGCATTAACACTGACCACCCTGTCTGTCTACCAGTATTGACATTAAACAAAAAAGTTTCTAATCATTTTTAATCAAGGTGAAGATTGAGGTAAAGTTGAGTGAGGAAGAAAATAAAGATAGTGAAGGTGAACAAAAACATTTATCATGCCATTAAGAAACAGGACATGTTTGTCTGTTAATGTGATGACGTCATGTGATGTCATCTAATGACGTCATGGATGAAAGTTTAGATATCACACCAGACAGATCTTGCCCCTGTCACCCCTGCATCACACCAGACAGATCTTGCCCCTGTCACCCCTGCATCACACCAGACAGATCTTGCCCCTGTCACCCCTGCATCACACCAGACAGATCTTGCCCCTGTCACCCCTGCATCACACCAGACAGATCTTGCCCCTGTCACCCCTGCATCACACCAGACAGATCTTGCCCCTGTCACCCCTGCATCACACCACACACATCTTGCCCCTGTCACCCCTGCATCACACCAGACACATCTTGCCCCTGTCACCCCTGCATCACACCAGACAGATCTTGCCCCTGTCACCCCTGCATCACACCAGACAGATCTTGCCCCTGTCACCCCTGCATCACACCAGACAGATCTTGCCCCTGTCACCCCTGCATCACACCAGACAGATCTTGCCCCTGTCACCCCTGCATCACACCAGACAGATCTTGCCCCTGTCACCCCTGCATCACACCAGACAGATCTTGCCCCTGTCTCCCCTGCATCACACCAGACAGATCTTGCCCCTGTCACCCCTGCATCACACCAGACACATCTTGCCCCTGTCACCCCTGCATCATACCAGACAGATCTTGCCCCTGTCACCCCTGCATCACACCAGACAGATCTTGCCCCTGTCACCCCTGCATCACACCAGACAGATCTTGCCCCTGTCACCCCTGCATCACACCAGACAGATCTTGCCCCTGTCACCCCTGCATCACACCAGACAGATCTTGCCCCTGTCACCCCTGCATCACACCAGACAGATCTTGCCCCTGTCACCCCTGCATCACACCAGACAGATCTTGCCCCTGTCACCCCTGCATCACACCAGACAGATCTTGCCCCTGTCACCCCTGCATCACACCAGACAGATCTTGCCCCTGTCACCCCTGCTTCACACCAGACAGATCTTGCCCCTGTCACCCCTCGTTCACACCAGACAGATCTTGCCCCTGTCACCCCTGCATCACACCAGACAGATCTTGCCCCTGTCACCCCTGCATCACACCAGACACATCTTGCCCCTGTCACCCCTGCATCACACCAGACACATCTTGCCCCTGTCACCCCTGCATCACACCAGACATATCTTGCCCCTGTCACCCCTGCATCACACCAGACAGATCTTGCCCCTGTCACCCCTGCATCACACCAGACAGATCTTGCCCCTGTCACCCCTGCATCACACCAGACAGATCTTGCCCCTGTCACCCCTGCATCACACCAGACAGATCTTGCCCCTGTCTCCCCTGCATCACACCAGACAGATCTTGCCCCTGTCTCCCCTGCATCACACCAGACAGATCTTGCCCCTGTCACCCCTGCATCACACCAGACAGATCTTGCCCCTGTCTCCCCTGCATCACACCAGACAGATCTTGCCCCTGTCACCCCTGCATCACACCAGACAGATCTTGCCCCTGTCACCCCTGCATCACACCAGACAGATCTTGCTCCTGTCACCCCTGCATCACACCAGACATATCTTGCCCCTGTCACCCCTGCATCACACCAGACAGATCTTGCCCCTGTCACCCCTGCATCACACCAGACACATCTTGCCCCTGTCACCCCTGCATCACACCAGACACATCTTGCCCCCGTCACCCCTGCATCACACCAGACACATCTTGCCCCTGTCACCCCTGCATCACACCAGACACATCTTGCCCCTCTGTCATCCTGCATGGAGGCCATGATCCTCCTGTGAGCATGTGGACCATGCTCCTCCTGTGAGCATGTGGGCCATGCTCCTCCTGTGAGCATGTGGGCCATGCTCCTTCTGTGATCATGTGGACCATGCTCTTCCTGTGAGCATGTGGACCATGCTCCTCCTGTGAGCATGTGGGCCATGCTCCTCCTGTGATCATGTGGACCATGCTCTTCCTGTGAGCATGTGGACCATGCTCCTCCTGTGAGCATGTGGACCATGCTCCTCCTGTGAGCATGTGGACCATGCTCCTCCTGTGAGCATGTGGACCATGCTCCTCCTGTGAGCATGTGGGCCATGATCCTCCTGTGAGCATGTGGACCATGCTCCTTCTGTGAGCATGTGGGCCATGATCCTCCTGTGAGCGTGTGGGCCATGCTCCTCCTGTGAGCATGTGGGCCATGATCCTCCTGTGAGCGTGTGGGCCATGCTCCTCCTGTGAGCATGTGGGCCATGCTCCTCCTGTGAGCATGTGGGCCATGCTCCTTCTGTGAGCATGTGGGCCATGCTCCTCCTGTGAGCGTGTGGGCCATGCTCCTCCTGTGAGCATGTGGGCCATGCTCCTTCTGTGAGCATGGAGTCTGATCACCATGAGCAGTGATGTAGACAGGGGTAGGAGGGTGACGGTCACGCCCCTGGCGGTAGACGGATGCAACACTGGTCCTCACAAGGTTATACACACGTACACCTGGCCTACCCTCGGTGTAGCCTCCCCTTCACTGCTATCATGATGATAGCCTCCCCTTCACTGGTTGATGATAGCCTCCCCTTCACTGCTATCATGATGATAGCCTCCCCTTCACTGCTATCATGATGATAGCCTCCCCTTCACTGCTATCATGATGATAGCCTCCCCTTCACTGCTATCATGATGATAGCCTCCCCTTCACTGCTATCATGATGATAGCCTCCCCTTCACTGCTATCATGATGATAGCCTCCCCTTCACTGCCATCATGATGATAGCCTCCCCTTCACTGCCATCATGATGATAGCCTCCCCTTCACTGCTATCATGATGATAGCCTCCCCTTCACTGGTTGATGATAGCCTCCCCTTCACTGCTATCATGATGATAGCCTCCCCTTCACTGCTATCATGATGATAGCCTCCCCTTCACTGCTATCATGATGATAGCCTCCCCTTCACTGGTTGATGATAGCCTCCCCTTCACTGCCATCATGATGATAGCCTCCCCTTCACTGCCATCATGATGATAGCCTCCCCTTCACTGCTATCATGATGATAGCCTCCCCTTCACTGCTATCATGATGATAGCCTCCCCTTCACTGCTATCATGATGATAGCCTCCCCTTCACTGCTATCATGATGATAGCCTCCCCTTCACTGGTTGATGATAGCCTCCCCTTCACTGCTATCATGATGATAGCCTCCCCTTCACTGCTATCATGATGATAGCCTCCCCTTCACTGCTATCATGATGATAGCCTCCCCTTCACTGCTATCATGATGATAGCCTCCCCTTCACTGCTATTATGGTGATAGCCTCCCCTTCACTGCTATTATGGTGATAGCCTCCCCTTCACTGCTATTATGGTGATAGCCTCCCCTTCACTGCTATCATGATGATAGCCTCCCCTTCACTGGTTGATGATAGCCTCCCCTTCACTCCCCTTCACACACACACACACACACACACACACACACACACACACACACGGTAACAACACATTGTTTAATGAGTGAACGTTGAACTGCTTGCCTTCATCAAACTGTGGGGTCGTCCGCGTTACCAAACCTGTTCTGAGGAAGAATGTGGATCATGCGTGGCCAGAACTGGACTGAGGGAGTGAGAGAGAGAGAGAGAGAGAGAGAGAGAGAGAGAGAGAGAGAGAGAGAGAGAGAGAGAGAGAGAGAGAGAGAGAGAGAGAGAGAATCATGGAATCATGTTGCAGGACATGTTGCCTGCCCTGTCCTACTGACGTCAGGTCCTGGTGCCTACCCTGTCCTACTGACGTCAGGTCCTGGTGCCTACCCTGTCCTACTGACGTCAGGGCCTGGTGCCTACCCTGTCCTACTGACGTCAGGGCCTGGTGCCTACCCTGTCCTACTGACGTCAGGTCCTGGTGCCTACCCTGTCCTACTGACGTCAGGTCCTGGTGCCTCCCCTGTCCTACTGACGTCAGGGCCTGGTGCCTCCCCTGTCCTACTGACGTCAGGGCCTGGTGCCTACCCTGTCCTACTGACGTCAGGTCCTGGTGCCTCCCCTGTCCTACTGACGTCAGGTCCTGGTGCCTACCCTGTCCTACTGACGTCAGGTCCTGGTGCCTACCCTGTCCTACTGACGTCAGGTCCTGGTGCCTACCCTGTCCTACTGACGTCAGGTCCTGGTGCCTACCCTGTCCTACTGACGTCAGGTCCTGGTGCCTCCCCTGTCCTACTGACGTCAGGTCCTGGTGCCTACCCTGTCCTACTGACGTCAGGGCCTGGTGCCTCCCCTGTCCTACTGACGTCAGGCCCTGGTGCCTACCCTGTCCTACTGACGTCAGGTCCTGGTGCCTACCCTGTCCTACTGACGTCAGGTCCTGGTGCCTACCCTGTCCTACTGACGTCAGGTCCTGGTGCCTCCCCTGTCCTACTGACGTCAGGGCCTGGTGCCTCCCCTGTCCTACTGACGTCAGGTCCTGGTGCCTCCCCTGTCCTACTGACGTCAGGTCCTGGTGCCTACCCTGTCCTACTGACGTCAGGTCCTGGTGCCTACCCTGTCCTACTGACGTCAGGTCCTGGTGCCTGCCCTGTCCTATTGACGTCAGGTCCTGGTGCCTCCCCTGTCCTACTGACGTCAGGTCCTGGTGCCTCCCCTGTCCTACTGACGTCAGGTCCTGGTGCCTCTCCTGTCCTACTGACGTCAGGGCCTGGTGCCTCCCCTGTCCTACTGACGTCAGGACCTGGTGCCTCCCCTGTCCTACTGACGTCAGGTCCTGGTGCCTCCCCTGTCCTACTGACGTCAGGGCCTGGTGCCTCCCCTGTCCTATTGACGTCAGGTCCTGGTGCCTACCCTGTCCTACTGACGTCAGGGCCTGGTGCCTCCCCTGTCCTACTGACGTCAGGTCCTGGTGCCTACCCTGTCCTACTGACGTCAGGTCCTGGTGCCTCCCCTGTCCTACTGACGTCAGGTCCTGGTGCCTCCCCTGTCCTACTGACGTCAGGTCCTGGTGCCTCCCCTGTCCTACTGACGTCAGGTCCTGGTGCCTGCCCTGTCCTACTGACGTCAGGGCCTGGTGCCTCCCCTGTCCTACTGACGTCAGGTCCTGGTGCCTGCCCTGTCCTACTGACGTCAGGTCCTGGTGCCTCCCCTGTCCTACTGACGTCAGGTCCTGGTGCCTCCCCTGTCCTACTGACGTCAGGTCCTGGTGCCTCCCCTGTCCTACTGACGTCAGGGCCTGGTGCCTCCCCTGTCCTACTGACGTCAGGACCTGGTGCCTCCCCTGTCCTACTGACGTCAGGGCCTGGTGCCTCCCCTGTCCTACTGACGTCAGGTCCTGGTGCTTCCCCGCGCCACTGACTTTATGGAACATTTACGATTTTTTCCTACGTGCTGGGATACGTACACGTGCAGGGATACGTACACGTGCTGGGATACGTACACGTGCAGGGATACGTACACGTGCAGGGATACGTACACGTGCTGGGATACGTACACGTGCAGGGATACGTACACGTGCTGGGATACGTACACGTGCTGGGATACGTACACGTGCAGGGATACGTACACGTGCAGGGATACGTACACGTGCTGGGATACGTACACGTGCTGGGATACGTACACGTGCAGGGATACGTACACGTGCTGGGATACGTACACGTGCTGGGATACGTACATGTGCAGAGATACGTACATGTGCTGGGATACATACACGTGCAGGGATACGTACACGTGCAGGGATACGTACACGTGCTGGGATACGTACACCTGCAGGGATACGTACACGTGCTGGGATACGTACATGTGCTGGGATACATACACGTGCAGGGATACGTACAGGTGCTAGGATACGTACACGTGCAGGGATACGTACAGGTGCTAGGATACGTACACGTGCAGGGACACGTAAACGTGCACGGACACGCACACGTGCAGGTGTATATATTCTCATTTGTTCGCTTCTTCCCGCGTTAGCGAGGTAGCGCCAGTAATAGACGATGAAAGGCCTCATCCGCTTACATGCATTATCCGTCTGTCATGTGCACTGCTTCATAACCAAAGCTTCCTACCCACAACCAGGCCCCACACACCTCCTTGTGATTCTCTTGGTTGCTTCACTAGCTCAGTCCAACGATACCATATCGCTTCCTGTATACCCCATCGTTCCAATTCCCTCTATTCCACGCACGCCTCTCACCCTCCTGCACGTTCAGGCCCCGAACACTCACAGTCTTATTCCTTCCTTCCTTCCAGTTCCAGTTTCGTCTCCCGCTTCTTATTGTAACTCCCACGTCTGACACATATCCTCTCCTCTGTCAACCTTTCCTCACCGTCTCTCCTTGTATGTCCCACTGACACACTTCGTCTGACGCAACATGTTTACCAACTCTTCTCTTTCAAGAAACCCCCTGCGTGCTCTTACAAGCAACCCGACCCAGACACCCATCATCTACCACCTTATTACCAAACACATTCAACAGTCCTTCAAAATACTCACTCTATCTCCTCTCCACTTCATCACTGCCTTACCACGCCCCCATTTGTCCCCTTCACTGATGTTCGCATTTGTTCTCTTGTTTATCTTGAAATATTAACCTCCTTCCAAAACATCTTACTCTCCTTGAAGTTTAATAGCACTCGCTTCCTCAGTCCTCCTTTGCTCTCTTTTTCAGTCCCATTACCCTTTTCACCTTCTGTTGCTTGCTCTTACACATTTCCCTGCCACTCGCAATCCTTCCCTGTAAGTACCACCCACACACCTTTCTTTTCTCTTTCACCTGCAACCATCCCACTGGTCACTTCCCCCCTCATCTGACCACACCTTGCCTCAGCCTCACTTACTCTCGCCTTCTGCCAGTCTACACTCGACCATTCTTGTCATATCTTCGCACGAGTCTTCCTTACCAAGCTCGCTAGCTTCCACCGTTCTCTTTTCTTTTCGTTCATATAATTTCCTTTTTTACGACAGCCTCCACAAATCTTCGCCCACGCCTCCTTCGGGCACCAGTGGCACCGCTCACCACATTCACGTCCAAAAGTCTCCCTTTTTGCTCGCCTTTCACTTAGTACTAAATCCAGCAATGCGCCCATACCATCCTCCCTACTGACCCGCGTATGTCACTCTTTTCAAACTAAGTTTTCCTCGTCACCACTTCTTTTTCAGCACACACTTGCACGTAACGAGCTGTTCACCATTGCCATTCAGGTTTCTGAGCACCCCCCCCCCCCCCAAAGTTGTACCACAATTGCCACATTACAATCAGATCAGCCATCACTGGTGACCAGCCTCTTGCCTCACACCTACACTCACTCGTCCACTCCCGGAACACATCCCCCTCTCATCATCACATCCCCCTCTCATCATCACATCCCCTCTCATCATCACTCTCCTTGGCCAAGTACATAAGCCCTCTCGATCACACGTCTCTCGTGACCCACTTTTTCATTATAACTCACATCAGTGTAGCTCACCTCCCCACACTCTCCCACACTCTCCCTCACTCTCCCTCACTCTCCCTCACCCTCCCACACTCTCCCACACTCTCCATCCTCACCTCTCACCCTCACACTAGCCCCTGATTTTGTCCCTAACAATTTCCCTAACCATTCTCTCCGCCCTTACCCCTGCGCTGTGCTTTCCTCACAGCCAGGACGTCCCAGCCCAAGCCAGGTGCCGCCTCAGCGACGGTGCCCGGGGCACAGAGGAAGATGAACACCTAGGGTGAATGTGAGTCGACTGCACTGTTCAAGATTCGAGCTTGGGCCCGCATGGTTCATTGTCAGCGATAATAACCACTGCACCACGGAAGCTCGAAGATATAGAGAATTGGGTAGATAGATAAATATAGATAGAGAATTGGGTAGATAGATAAATGTTGATAGAGAATTGAGTAGGTAGATAGATAGATATTTATTGTCTTTAATGAATCGTGTTTTGGTGTCAATTTTTCTTGTGGATTCCACGTTGGATTTGACGTTAAACATTTTAGTTATAACCCAACCTGGAGGGTTGTGGGGCCATGTTGACTGATGCAACGCTTGTCCTTGACCAGCTCACCCCTTACCCTCCCCCCACAACATCCCCCCGCCAGTTGCACCCCCTTATCCTTTATCAGCTCCCCTCTCCCCTCTTCCCTCTCCCCTCTCCCCTCTCCGACCCTCTTGCTGACGCTCACCCATCGTGTTGTGATGACGTGGGGCTGATCAAGCACACCAAGTTCTACTACGAGAACAAAGTTCTGCCTTGAGAACAAAGTTCTCTCGTGGAAGAGAAGCGCGGAGGAGCCACCGCTCCGTGTGCAGCGCTGCGTCTGTGATGTGTGCGCTCGTACTGGCTGTTCACAGCGCACCAACACCGCTTCCCCTGCGCACCGAGTTCGCTTGGCTCTGGGAACTGAGTCACAGGGCACACGGATGGTCTACGCAGAAATGTTTCCTGTTGTTTGTGACGGGAGAGTGAGGTTGTAGCGTTGTGGTTGTAGCGTTGGGGTTGTAGCGTTGTGGTTGTAGCGTTGGGGTTGTAGCGTTGTGGTTGTAGCGTTGGGGTTGTAGCGTTGTGGTTGTAGCGTTGTGGTTGTAGCGTTGGGGCTGTAGCGTTGTGGTTGTAGCGTTGTGGTTGTAGCGTTGGGGTTGTAGCGTTGTGGTTGTAGCGTTGGGGTTGTAGCGTTGTGGTTGTAGCGTTGGGGTTGTAGCGTTGTGGTTGTAGCGTTGTGGTTGTAGCGTTGGGGTTGTAGCGTTGTGGTTGTAGCGTTGGGGTTGTAGCGTTGTGGTTGTAGCGTTGTGGTTGTAGCGTTGGGGTTGTAGCGTTGTGGTTGTAGCGTTGGGGTTGTAGCGTTGTGGTTGTAGCGTTGTGGTTGTAGCGTTGGGGTTGTAGCGTTGGGGTTGTAGCGTTGTGGTTGTAGCGTTGGGGTTGTAGCGTTGTGGTTGTAGCGTTGGGGTTGTAGCGTTGTGGTTGTAGCGTTGTGGTTGTAGCGTTGGGGTTGTAGCGAGCGACACGTCAGTCAAGTCCTGCACAGGGTAAGATCCCGGGCGGTGCGCAACACGAAGGGAGGCGAGACATAGCGCTCTGCTTCCTGTACCACCGGTGACCCACACATAATTCTCCACAACATCTATATATTCACGTGAACCATACGATGATGATGATGATGATGGTGATGATGATGATGATGACACATGGGAGCAGGAAGTAGGTGAGGTGAGGTGTGAGGAGTGTGGGAGGCCTCCTGCCACACACACACACACACACACACACACACATCTTACTCGTACTAACTGATGGTAAAGCTGTGTGACGGCGAGGCTTCGCCTGTGTGACGGCGAGGCTTCGCCTGTGTGACGGCGAGGCTTCGCCTGTGTGACGGCGAGGCTTCGCCTGTGTGACGGTGAGGCTTCGCCTGCATGACGGAGGATCGTCATTGCATGACGGAGCCGACCTGATCCTGTACCACCAAACCTTCCAAACATTTATTCTTTATTCATTACTTTATTATTCATTCTTTATTCATTTCTTAACTTTATCATTTATTCTTTATTCATTTCTTAACTTTATTATTTATTCTTTATTCATTTCTTAACTTTATCATTTATTCTTTATTCATTTCTTAACTTTATCATTTATTCTTTATTCATTTCTTAACTTTATTATTTATTCTTTATTCATTTCTTAACTTTATCATTTATTCTTTATTCATTTCTTAACTTTATTATTTATTCTTTATTCATTTCTTAACTTTATCATTTATTCTTTATTAATTTCTTAACTTTATTATTCATTCTTTATTCATTTCTTAACTTTATCATTTATTCTTTATTCATTTCTTAACTTTATTATTCATTCTTTATTCATTTCTTAACTTTATCATTCATTCTTTATTCATTTCTTTAACTTTATTATTCATTCTTTATTCATTTCTTAACTTTATTATTTATTCTTTATTCATTTCTTAACTTTATTATTCATTCTTTATTCATTTCTTTAACTTTATCATTTATTCTTTATTCATTTCTTAACTTTATTATTCATTCTTTATTCATTTCTTAACTTTATCATTTATTCTTTATTCATTTCTTAACTTTATTATTCATTCTTTATTCATTTCTTTAACTTTATTATTCATTCTTTATTCATTTCTTTAACTTTATTATTCATTCTTTATTCATTTCTTTAACTTTATTATTCATTCTTTATTCATTTCTTTAACTTTATCATTTATTCTTTATTCATTTCTTAACTTTATTATTCATTCTTTATTCATTTCTTAACTTTATCATTTATTCTTTATTCATTTCTTAACTTTATTATTCATTCTTTATTCATTTCTTTAACTTTATTATTCATTCTTTATTCATTTCTTTAACTTTATTATTTATTCTTTATTCATTTCTTAACTTTATTATTCATTCTTTATTCATTTCTTAACTTTATTATTCATTCTTTATTCATTTCTTTAACTTTATTATTCATTGCGATCGTGAATGTGCCACCCGCAGAACCTTACGTCCCTCAGGCATATAATGATTAACTAAATAGATATATTTATAATTGTAAGTTGATATCTGTGTCATAGTTACAATATCCAGAATAATACATATTTCTTGATTTGATTTAGTGCATTAACAAGAAATCTGATGACATGGTATGTCAGAATGTATTCAGCTTTTATATATAAGAACTTAATCATATTGATGTATCGATACAGCTCATTTATCAACCAGAAAAATGACATGTGATTGTCCAAAACAATCACATGTTTTTGGACAATCACATGTTTACCAAATGGCGTCCTAGCTTTGTCTCTCCGATGTATATCAACTGACTGTTATATTTCTCTCTTGTGTCTCCCCTGATGATGTGATTATTACACGAAAGTGCACTTGGGAACTTTTAGTGTTTCATTTTCCCCGTGGACTCATAGGAATATATATATATATATATATATATATATATATATATATATATATATATATATATATATATATATATATATATATATATATATATATATATATATATTTGAGCAGCAAGGGTGAGCGTGGTGAAATATAAGCTACGTAACCTTGGGTCAAGAGTGATCGTGATGTTGTGTTTTGTGGGTCAGTTGTTATCTTGGGTCAGTAGTGATGACCAGGTCAAGGAGACGCTGTCCTAGTCTTGATGATAACCAGAGCAGAGGCGCTACCCACACGGTGTGGGCAGGAGGAAGCGAGGTAGGGGGGGAAGTAACACCAGGTAGATGGTGTAACACAGCAACTTTGCCCCTTAAATAACATCACCATTCCATGATGTTCATCTGTAGAACAATAACACGACGCAGAACGTTCAGCAAAATTTGTATGTGAAAACTGACGTGGCCATATACTGTATGGCAAGGTCCCCTCCACCCCCACCCCACACACACACACACACACACACACACACACACACACACACACACACCCGGTCCTGATCCGGGTCACGACCCCAATCTGGGTCCTTTCCCCCCTTTCCCCCCCTCGCCTGAACCCCTCCACGTCACCTCCCTGGCAACAACACTGCCCCCCCCCCCTGACAACACTGTATTATTACCAGTCGTTCACCGGAGAGACACTGATACAGTGTTACATAATCTACAGGACCATCACAAGTGGCCGGTGTGGGTGATAATGTAGTCACAGTAATACAGAGTAAACAAGACGAAGATACATCAACACTTGAGATGTGTACAGATGAAGGGAAACATCAGCATTATTAACTTAATTATTATCACACAGAATTAAGGAACGTACGATAATTGTTCATGATTAAGGAACTTACGATAATTGTTCATAATTAAGGGAACGTACGATTATTGTACATAATTGTCACAGTGAATTATGGGCACATGATGGAGGTGTTCATGGAAGGTCGCACTGCCATCTGGTCATAGTGTCTGGTTATAGAATCCTCGTCAGATAATGGCTGAGTGTGTCGTGTTGTGGATGCAAGGGTTGTAGTGCACAGCTGGTTGTAGGTTGTAGTGCACAGCTGGTTGTAGGTTGTAGTGCACAGCTGGTTGTAGGTTGTAGTGCACAGCTGGTTGTAGGTTGTAGTGCACAGCAGGTTGTAGGTTGTAGTGCACAGCTGGTTGTAGGTTGTAGTGCACAGCTGGTTGTAGGTTGTAGTGCACAGCTGGTTGTAGGTTGTAGTGCACAGCTGGTTGTAGGTTTTAGTGCACAGCAGGTTGTAGGTTGTAGTGCACAGCTGGTTGTAGGTTGTAGTGCACAGCTGGTTGTAGGTTGTAGTGCGGTTGTGGATGAGCTTCACTCTCTGCCACACTCTGCTCATGTCAGAATCATGAGGCAAAGTTTTAACGAAGTTCCGACATTCCCTCTTGCTTGAACTTTCTGTTTGAAGTCAAGCAGTTGGCCTTCTAGCTTCCCTGTGTAGTACACCTGTGCTCTGGTGTTGCTACACCTGTGCTCTGGTGTTGCTACACCTGTGCTCTGGTGTTGCTACACCTGTGCTCTGGTGTTGCTACACCTGTGCTCTGGTGTTACTACACCTGTGCTCTGGTGTTGCTACACCTGTGCTCTGGTGTTGCTACACCTGTGCTCTGGTGTTACTACACCTGTGCTCTGGTGTTGCTACACCTGTGCTCTGGTGTTGCTACACCTGTACTCTGGTGTTGCTACACCTGTGTTCTGGTATTTCTACACCTGTGCTCTGGTGTTACTACACCTGTGCTCTGGTGTTGCTACACCTGTGCTCTGGTGTTGCTACACCTGTGCTCTGGTGTTGCTACACCTGTACTCTGGTGTTGCTACACCTGTGTTCTGGTATTTCTACACCTGTGCTCTGGTGTTGCTACACCTGTACTCTGGTGTTGCTACACCTGTGTTCTGGTATTTCTACACCTGTGCTCTGGTGTTACTACACCTGTGCTCTGGTGTTGCTACACCTGTGTTCTGGTGTTGCTACAC